>NW_027203967.1:0-46295 GCF_024711535.1 Dipodomys merriami | reverse complement strand
AATAGATTATATTTCTCTTGGTTTTGCATTTGCTCAACAAGATGTATGGAGGAGAATAGAATTAAATCACCCATACCTTGGAAGAAAGTGTCTGTTACAAAAGGACAATGCTTCTATGTCCTACTTCTATGTCCTTCTCTTAGCTCTTGCCTGATTTCCAATTAATCACAGCTTATGGCTTCAAGTGTAGCGAAGCTGAAGGACTATACAGTCTCCGCCACTGCTGTATCTTCATGATTTCTCTTTTTAAACTCTTTTATGTTGCCTCATTTCGATGTGGAATTTTTTTCATGTCTTCATTCAATCTATTCTGCATAGTAGTGAGCCAAATAGGCTCCGTAAAATCACTTTAGGTAGCAAAAATATTAACAAAATGTATACTGAAAAGTTTTGGCCTCCCTCCACTGCTGAAGCCAATACGCTTATCTAGGGCTTCTAGTTAAGCTTCCATTTACTCATTTCTTTTCTGAACCCAAAATTTTTGGCGTACATAATAAGAGAAATCTTCACTATATTACGTTTTTAAGGATATTATGTTTTGTGAGCCACTTAGAAATTAGGAAATAGAAAGGTTTGGAAAAAATTATATTAAGTGAAGTAAGCCAGGCCCAAAGAAACATAGGTCCCATGGTTTCCCTTATTTGCAATATCTAGTATAGGTATGAGTCAAGCGGAAAAGGTCAGATAATGTGATGTTAGGAAAATGAACCCTTAAATATGTATTTTAATGTTTTCGTTTCTTTCATGCATGTGTTTCTAACGCATTTATAAGATTATTTCTTTGTTGCTGTGTATGTCCCTCCCCCACAGTGTAACCCCCGCTTTCACTATATTTGATGTCAGTATAACATGTGGAGGAGATGGGGACAAACAAGTCGTTTAAGGATTCAGGTGGACCTGTTGCAACAATGAGAAGTACAAAATGTCATGTCAAAACCAGCTTTACAATGTCGGTGTGGGGGGGGTAGGGGGGTATGATTGGGTGGGGGGGAGGGGGGAGGGGAGGGGGGAGGCTGGGAAGGGAGGTGAAGGGTAAACAAAGGAGGAGGCTGCAATGCTTGGTAAGAAATGTATGCATTATCCTGCCCATGTAATTGTAACCCCTCTGTACAGTATGTTCTCAAATAAAATAAAAAAAATAAAAGAAATGTGAAATCATTGGTTTGAAGTATCCAGTTAGATTGTTTTTCTCAGTTTCACTGCTTCACAGGCAAAGACATTGTGGAAAGTGTTACAAACACAAAAGTGTAAATCCAATACCTTCTTTCATTGTGGAGATCACTTTCTCCCTAAATATTTTGACCCAAATTATCTTTTTCAGAGAATGACTGGTAATTAAAGGTTAATTCACAAATTTTGAAGTCTTTTTTTAAAGAAATTTGAATTTAAATTCCACTACAACCTTGTTTCACACAGTGAGAGTATATTTCGTGGATAAGGACAATTCTCAAGGGAACCTACAGGATTTACAGCAAGGTTTCTGAGGTTTGTTTGTTTCGTGTTGTTTAATGTGAAAAAGAGCTATCTTTAGCCACATTGCTCCCACTCTACTAAGTTACCATGGATTTCTTTGCATGAAAGCCTACATAGGGAAACCGATTTTTTTCATTTGTGGTTGTTGTTTTTGATGTACTATGTGATTTCTGTTTTCTTTGGGTTTTCCCCTATGGTTTATCCCTGCTGTATTTGACTTTGTATTGTGTATACATTTACCATAATTAGGAAAGGGAAGAGGAACAACAAAATGGTGAGACAAAGGACAAAGTAAAAACCAATGCAATAGCAATACTCACAAGACAATATGTTGGAAATGTGCATTAAAACTTGGGAGGTATGAAGGGGTGAAGGAAAACTGTGAGAAAAATGAGGAATGGTAAAAAGTTTGAAAAGTTATGTATTCACTACCTTACAATTACTGTAACCCCACTGTACATCACTTTTACAATAAGATTAAATAATGAGCTGCATAAAAAATATAATTTCACTGTATTGATATAGTAAATATTATTCTTTATGTATAAACTTTTTATAAAGCAATACTTTTTGGCATCTAATTTGAATTAATTACCCCTTCTTTATCAGAGGGTCATCAACTTGAATTTTATCCTCTAGACAATATTTTCACAATGAATTTGCCAATATTTTGAAAAAAGAATAAATTTAGTACTTTTTTATACTAAAACCGAAAACAGTTTAATTCTATGGAAACACATAACTTTTAAAGGTAAATAAGTTGTTAAGAGGACCGAGTATATGTTCATATGACTAATAACTACTCATTTTTAAATTCTCAACATTCCATACCTGAGAGATTCAAAACAGTACCTGTTTTCATGTTATGAAATTCTGCAATAGATGCACTTTCCAATGGGCTGTTATAGATTGAGAAGTCAACAGAAAAATAGCCATATTCTGGTACAGGATAAAACTATGAAACATCTGTAATAATTAATTCTTCAAGAGTAACAATTTTTATCAGAGTAAGCTATTATTTCTATGACCATCAATCCCAAGATTTATGCCATAAAGTCATCCTATCCCAACAGTTTCCAATTTGTAAGGTGCACCTTAAAGTTACTTAATTCACATCATGAATAGCTTATCTCTATTGTGAAAAAATACTCTACCTCTGCTAATGTGATGCCCTCCTTGTTCTGGAAAGAAGACCACAACAAACTGAGTTGCATCATTTTTCCCCCAGTGGTATTCTTGAGAATAGAACTTGCAAATATTATGTATATTTATACTTTTAAAACTATCATAAATATTCAGGATGCTAAGATCAGAAAATTATGGAACAAAGCCCACCCAGGCAGGAATGTTTCTTAGAATCTTATCTTCAATACTTCTCAGAAAAAAACAGGCACAAGTGCCACTGAGGTTGAAGTGGTGGGGAACAAGCCTTGAGCATAACCAGGCTCAGAGAGTGTCCAGGCCCAGAGTTCAAGCTCTAGGACAAACCAATAAAACAAAAACAAAAATGAAAACAAACCCCAAACCTAGCATTTTTCTCAATGTATAGAGAGGCACATAATTAAGGAAATTGCTTACTGTGTTTCATATAGGTAGAAGAAAGAAGATGTCACACAATTACTCTCTTCATACCATATTATACCAAACCCTCAAAACATTGCTCTTTTTCTAAATTTGTAAATTAATGTCATCCATTTGTTGGCAACTCTGTCTAGATTATTCACATTATCATGTTGTACATGAAATGTTGGGAATTATCTATTAACTAAGTTCTAATTATAACTCTCTTGAATGTATATTCTAGGAAAATAGAATACCAGAATCATTTAAATTAAACCCTCTACTTAAAAATAATTTTGTAGAATCTTATAGACTATTAAATTACAAACAAAACCAAAATATTTATTTAAAATCTAAATTCTAATTTAGCAAGGTCTACAAAGTCCTACATTAGACAATCTTTGCTTTTTCTCCAGGCTTAAGCTTTTGTAATCCTTCATCATTCTGTTGGAATCCAACAGAATGATGCTGGATTACTTACTTTTGCAAATTTTTAGATAGAAATCATGAGCCATTTTGCATCTGGGAATGTTCTATAATGAAGAGAGCATTTAAAACACAAGTCAGGATTACGTATGAGTTGCATTTCAATAGGAAACTTGACTTCTTAAAACCTAGTGACAAAATTAGCCCAATCTTCCAACTGTGTATTCCTTTCTAATTGTTTGGATTGTTTTATTGAGATGAAATTATACTACCTGATCCAGGGAAGGTATCACTATGTAATTCTACTCTCTAATCTCCTGTCTTAGTCAGAGTGCTAGAATTCCAGGCTTGTATCACATTGCCTTGCCATAGTTTGTTGGTTTATTTAATCTAGAAACAGACTAGCAATTTTGAACTCCTCTTATGATCTTATCCACTAGACTGACTGCTCAGACTGTTTATGTACTATTTTCAAAGATGTTCTAGCATTTGACAAGGATATGAACATTTTCAGATGCACCTGCAGGGGTCTCTGATTCCTTCCTCCATGGACTCGATCCTGTTAATAATGATTACTTGACTCTCTTACTATCTCCGGTCCCTACCTATGTAGTATTCTCAACTTTTTTGAAGAAATTTCACTTGTGGGCTTTCTAATATTACAAATTGTCACTTGATTCTAGTCTTACTCAGAACATATTTTCTATTGTTTTCTAACTTTTCTACATATTCTGAGAGTTGTTTCATTTGTGTATTTGTGAGTGCACATATAAGTGCCTCTGTGTGTATGTGTATGTTTGTATGTATGTATGTATGCAAAATCCTCAAGCTCTTATTCTTCAGCAATTTGCTCATGATTGGTATTCCATCTTTTGGCTGTTTAATTATACATAGTGTCACAAAGCCTGTTCTTCCCAGGCTGGATGCAAACTGAACTTCCCAGACTCATTTACATTTTTAGATTTTATTTTTCCAGGAGTATCAACTTTTACACTACAAACATTTTTGTGAGTGTAAAGTCTAACCTGTAGCCCAGATTTTTAACTCAAGAATTCATATAAAGATAGATGAACATACACATTACATATCCTGGGTGTATACTGTTAGAAATGTGATCGTAAGCTGAGTAGTGGTGAGATCTGAGGATTGGGGTTTAAAGCCAGCCTGGGTAGGAAAGTCCTGGAGACTCTTTTCTCCAATAACTACCAGAAAACTGGAAGAGGCACTGTGGTTCAAGTAGTAGAGCTCTAGTCTTCAGCTGAATAGCAGAAGGACAGCGCCCAGTCCCAGAGTTCAAGTGCCAGGACCAACAACAACAAAAAAGAATATAAGAAAAGGAAAGAAAAAGAAATGTGATCTTAGCCACCAGGTTCATTGCTAGTATAATGCATGTTCTCTCAAGATGGACTCTTTTTTCCAGTTAAGTCCATGCTCTTATATCTGACGTGCATTGGAAACATAATCATTCTTCCATTTTACTTTTTTCAAATTTTCCTGATTAGCAAGCATGATATAGAAAGGGAGTGGCCTCATGCTTCATGTTCCACTTAGTAGCAAGCATGACTTAGAAAGGGAGTGGCCTCATGCTTCATGTTCCACTTAGTAGTAGTGCTTTCTCTATATCACTCCCATAAATCTACATACTGGACTTGGCTTTATTGTTTCAATGTTGTCTTATTTCTAAAGTCTTCTATATTGCATTGAACCCTTATACTAAAACACAGAACTTCTCTGTTTCCTATTATTGCTATTGTTTCTCTTACTTTTGTTAACTCCTGTACACTTGGGAAATTAATGTACAGCTCATACACTCACAACCAAAATGATCTGAGAATCTTCTTCCTATTTCAAATTCACCTTAATTTACAGAGCACTTAAGACGTTTGAACTCACTACAATGCTTGATAAGAAATGTACTCACTATCTTGCTCATGTAATTGTAACCCCTCTGTACAGTATTTTCACAATAAAAAAAGAAGTTTGAACTCAATGTACTCATGGATAATTTATAAGCCATTTAACTTTCATATTTTCTCTTTACTGACTTGTCTCTGAAACATGTGTTAGCTCATATCCAAAGGTGTCCTTGTGCTATTTCAATGAAGCCAAAAAAGATTCGTTTTATCTGGAGCAGCACCATAGAATGTTACTGGAAGTAAATGGAAGTAAAGGATGTGGAAACTGATCCAAGGAGAGGAATTGAACATAGAGGAATGACAAAGTTCAAGAGTTCTTTATTCAATCATCTGTTGTTTCATTTGTTCATTATTGTAGATAGTACTACAAGAAAGTTGAGAGGGAAGTATTTCTGACACACCAGTTTTCTTTCCACTCAGCTTTGAATGAAATTGTTTAAACACTGTTAGGTCCTTTTGGTCAAGGATATGATTTAACTAACATTTTTGTTGATTTTCTGTCTGCACATCATCTGTACATGTTTGAAAGTGAGATGTTAAGGCCCCTATATACCATGGTGCTAGGAATTTTCACTCCATTTAGTCCTATTAATGCTTGTTTTAGGTTTTTAATGCTCAAACAATGGTGCATATATACTCAGAATTACTTCCTCTTGCTGAATTGACCTGTTTGTCATTTTATATAATGACCTTACTTGTTTCTTTTTACTGTTTTTATTTTGCTTCTATTTGATTTGATATTAGGATGTTGACCCCTAGTTTCATTTGGTTCCTGTTTGCATGGAATGTTTTATTCCATGAGATTCTTGTGAGCAACATATGATTGTGTCTTTTCTTAAAAATCTTTTGAACCACTCAATGCTTTGAACTTTGAATCAGAGAATTTAATCCATTTACATTCAAGGTATTTCTTGATAGATAAAATCTTACTGTTGTCATTATGTAATTTCTTTCCCAGCTTTGTGGTTCCTTTCTCCCTCTTCCACAGTTTCCATTGCAGGTTACATGAAGTACTCTAAAATGTGTTTGAGTCTTTACTTAGTTTTAGATAGTGTGCTAGATTTTTACATTGTGGTTACCAGAACGCTTATAAATCATTTTTAAAATTATAATACAGTATTTTGAGAGGATGGGAACTTAGCACAATTATGTTGAGATAAGAATAGAAACAAGTGAACAAAAGAACAAGAGAAGCTCGACGCTGGTGGCTCATACCTGTAATCCTAGTTACTTAGGAAGCTGAGATCTGAGGATCATGGTTCAAAGCAAAGCCCAGGAAGGAAAGTCCTTGATGCTCTTATCTCCAATTAACCATCAGAAAATTGGAAGTGGAGTTGTGGCTCCAAGTGGTAGAGCACTAGGCACAGAATTCAAGTCCAACTACAACAAAACAAAGCAAAACATAGTTTAAAAAGAACAAGAGAAAATATATTAATAAGAAAATATGCTACTAGTGGTTGGTTGATAGTATATCCCGCATTGACTTCTGATCATGCTGGTGTTTGAACTTCCAAGACAAGTGTGCTACCAGTTGAGTTACATTTTTAGCCCACATTTTGAATTTTTGAAATCTTATTCTACATTTTTCTATATTTTCTATTACCTGATACACAAATATAGTTATTTTTGTTGTCTGTATACTAAAGATATGAGCAATTTATATATTAATTTTATAATACTAAAAATATTAGAGTGCTCTGAATTTGTATAATTACTTTTACAAGTGAGATTTCTTTATTTGTTGTTGTTTATTGAACTCAGAGCCTTGAACTCTCCTTTGGCTTTTTTTGCTTATGGGGGGCACTCTACCACTTGAGCCACTCCTCCATTTCTGAAGTTAATTGTAGATAAAAGTCTTGTGAATTTTCTGCCTGGGTTGGCTCTGAACTCAGATCACAGCTCTTGAATAGCTAGGATCATAAATGTGAGTTTTATATTTCCTGTGCATTTTTATTATTCATTGGTCTTTCTTTCTGTTTGTATAATTTCTTTTACCATTTCTTAGGGGCCAGGACTGATGAAGTTACATTTTCTAAGCTTTTTGATAGAGTCACAGATATTTTTGGGTATAATATGCTTGAATAAAAGGGTTTTTTTTCCCCTTCAGTGCTATGAAAATCTTATGCACTGTCCTGAGCTGCATGGCTTCAATTGAAAGTCTGCTATCAGAAGAACTGAATCATTCCCATGTGTTATTTGTGTATTTTGTATTCCTTTTTGCTTTTACAATACTAGTCTTGGGGTTTAAACTCAGGGTGTGGGCGCAATTACTAACCTTTTTTGCTCAAGGCTAGTGCTCTATCACTTGAGCCACGGCTCCACTTCTGGCTTTTTGGTGGTTAATCATAGACAAAGTCTCTTGGACTTTCTTGCCTGGGATGCCCTACACTCTGATTTGTGCCTATAATCCTATCTACTCAGGAAGCTGAGATATGAGGATAAGTTGTTTTCCTGTTGTGTTCTTCAGCCTTGAGAATTTTCTCTGTATATTTTACCTATGAGAGCTTGGGATAGACTTTGATATTTGTATTTGTATTTGTGCATGTCTCATGTCCATAGGTATAGTGTCCAGGAAATTAGAGACTATAAAAACTACTCTATTCTTTAGAGACTACCCTCAGACAGAGAGTAATCGGCCCTACAAGCCTCTCTCAGGGAACAGGGAAGACCCAGAACTTTGATGCACATTTATCAGCCTGTGGTCAGACACTGAACGTTTCTGTCCAGCTCTGGGCATAATCATCATGGTTGGGCCAGACTTAGCATATACCTGTGGTCCCCAAAGTCCCCGTGCAATGTCATACTCTGAGCCCACAGCCCACCAAGAATAGCACACTAGCATGCTAGAACAAGGGTCACACTTGTATGGTTTGCTTATACTTGAGGTAGACTTGTGGCTCAAGACCACTGCAACCAGCCTTTGGTGGTCCTAGCTGGAGCAGAAGTTGGATAGACTTGGACCATGGCTTCCCCTTGTTTGGGAGCTGCTTCAGAGGCTCTGTCCACAGGCAGGCTTGTGGATGGGGATATTAAGACTTCTCCAGTGTGAAGTTTTACCAGCCCAGTACTAGATTCCAAGGCAAGGTCTTGGTTTACCACCTTGTCCTACCTCCAGTGAAAGGGGTCTTTAACTATGCTGCTCAGGGTGAGGTAGTATTGGTAAAGGAAGACCATCCCTCCCAACCCCACCCTGATGATAATGTGAGTCATGACTAAATCTCATAGTTCAAAACCCGGACTGCCTAAGTAGATACAGAACCCCACTTTCAGGCCAGTAGTGATATAGGCTGAAAGGTGAATTTATCCTTTTCAAACACAGGTCTCTACCAAATGTTATGGAATTCTACAGCACTATTGTTAGGCTGATGAGAGCTGAGCTGGCCAAGATTTAGTACAAATGATGGCAGTATTCTATTAGACCCCAGGGCTTGTGCTAAACTGGGTCACACTTTTGTCTCACACTCTTGAGTAGTATGTACAGATATTCCATAGGCCACTCCAAAGCTAGGATTCTTATATTTGAAATTTGGGTCTGTCTTGCTGCACAAGTCTCTCTGCCCCATACCAGAGCTGGTCAGATCTTGTCTGGGCTCTAACTTGTGTACAGCTCTTCAGTTGCTACTATTTCCCCCACTTTCCCTCCCCCTCCTCACTGTGGGGGCCAAACACAGGGCTTCTAGATTTCAAGTCTAAGTCCTGGACTTAATTCTCATTCTTTCCTTCAAACATGCTGAGCAACTTGGTAGTGGGAAAGAAATGAAATAAGCAACTCTTTTCGTGCCTGAGTGTGTTTATTGTGTCATCTTAAAAACTGGGACTTAAATTCCTTAGTTCATGCACTGTAACTTGGCATGTGAAAAGCCACTATGCCTAAGGATTATCTGAGAATCTTACTCAGGCTTTCTTGCTCCACCTCTGTGTCAAACACTTTGGATTCCAGTATCAGTGACTTACTTGATTTAATTAAGGCTGAGGTCTGAAAGATGAAGATTCATAGCCAGCCCAGGCAGAAAGTGTGTGAGAAACTGTCTCCAAAGTAACAAGCAAAAACCAGGGTTGGAATTCTGGTAGAATTCTGTCAGCTTGAGCTGGGCACCGGTGGCTCACACCTGTAATCCTAGCTACTGAGGAGGCTGAGATCTGAGGATCATGGCTCAAAGCCAGCCTGGGCAGAAAAATCTGTGAGACTTTTATCCCCAATAAACCACTAGAGAACTGGGAGTGGTGCTGTGGCTTAAGCGGTAGAGTGCTCGCCTTGAGCTGAAGAGCGCAGGGATAGTGCCCAAGGCCAGAGTTCAAGCCCCACAACTGACACAAAAAATAGTGACAGTTTAGCAAACAAGTCAAGTGAGCATGAGCACCTGTGTTTGAGTATCGGACTAGTAGACAAAGCAAAACAAACAAACAAACAAATAACAGGGAAATCCCCAAACTTGGGTTAAGGATTTTTAGCAAAACTCGAATTTTATTGTCTGTAGTCTTCCTCTCTCTTGCCTGTACCCATCCTCTCTCCTTCCATTGTCCCCTATCTCTCACCCTCCATCTCCTTTCCTTCTTTCCTCCCTCTTTTCCTCTCTTCTTCTTCCTCCCTCTCCTTCCTTCTTTTTTTCCCTCTTTTCCTTTCTCTGTTCCTCCTTTCACTATCATTTGTTTCTTTAGATAAACATGTTCCATAGTGAAAAGGAAAAGTTTTCTATAGCTCTGAGAATTCTGAGTAGTGACATGTCAAATGTCATAAACACATGTCTGAAGGTAGTAAACCCATGTGTCACTTTTCTCTTTTCATTTCTTCATCTTAGTGAACATGATACAGTTATTTGTCTCTTACCCTGTCTCTTGAAGAGAAAAGGAAACACTCTTAACTATGAAAAAAAGCCAATGATTCTCTTATAGCTGTTTAAAGTCAAGATATTCATTGACTTATTGAGTATATAAGTATTGACATTTTAAAAATACTTTCTTTTCCAGTTGGAATTCAGTATACTTTATGGCCTCTGTTTGTTTAAAACTTGTATAATATCCTGAATTGATCGAATTTTATAAATAAAAGATCATCTGGCTCCCCAGAATTTTTTCCATCGTGTTTGAATGGAGCTTTATTTTCAGTAACAAGCTACACCTAAAAAATGGATTTGTGATGAATAAAGAAATGATGCCAATTTTCAGTTCTGTTTTTTAGAAAAGCCTGTTTAAGTCTCTTGTTTCCATCACTTTATCTTTCCTCTGTTCATAGGAAATTGGTCCAGGCTTCTATTACCTGACTTCTTGGGTTGTTTGGAGAGGAGTCTAGGATGAAATAATTTTGAGTCAAGGCGCTGGTATTGATGAATATGGAGACCTCTGTGTAAGTAAAAGAAGACAGTGTACCACCCTCCCTCTCCATGGGAACAGCCCAGTCACCAGCAAAAAAGCAGTAACAAAAACACAATGATACACCTTCATCAGTTCTGGAAATATAGAATGACTTAATCCACACTCTAAAGATATCAGCAGTTTTATATTAGTAGCATGCAGGATTGGTAAAGTTGACAGCTTTTTTTTTTAATGAAACACAATTGTGCTGGGGAATTAAGGGGGAGGTATTAGTCATGCTATTTTAAACTCCATAGCCTACCATGTCCAAATCTATGATTTTCAAAACATAGAATTATTTTAAGATGTTAATTTTCACATACAACCCTAGATGACATAGTGAAATGGATATTCTATGTTTATATGGAATAACTGAGTGCTAAAGCTGTGAAAATAGACTGACAGATGAATGATACCTTGACATTCAGATGCACTGGTAATTACAAAAGTTATTTTCAAAATATGCACATTGATAAATTCTGAACAAAAATTAAATAATTGCAGTCTGTAAAATTCAACATTTATTAAAAATTTTTGAACTATTTTTATATGAATAAATACGTGTTATAAGACAACTATAGTCTTTACTTGCTTCCCTTTTCTTTAAATGTTGGATGCTTCCATGATATGTAATTACAATATTTCATTTATTAATGCTGCTACTGATATGAATGCAAAAATTTCTCTTTAAAATATTCCTTTCAATTTGTCTGCATATGCATCCAGAATTGAGATTGCTAAAACTATGGTCATTCTATTTTTAACTTTTTAAAGAAACTGTCATACTGTTTTCCACATTGGTTTGAAATACTGTTTTTGAGTATACAAAAAAGTTAATGGTAAATAATAGTTTCTGTAATGAGAAAGACAGCTTTACATAATGAAATCTTTATCACATACACACAACTTTAAATATCCCACTTTATTAAATATGTAAGGTCTTATATACATGGATTCAATTACAGAAATGAATATTTTGTAAATGAATATTTTGTAAAATGAATATTTTGTAAATTAAAAAAAGTCTCAGACTTTCCTGCCCAGGCTGGCTTTGAACTGGATACACAGATCTCAGCCTCCTGAGTAGCAAGGATTACAGATGTGCTCCACCAGTGCTGGGCTTAGGAGTGAAAAATTTTAGATCACTATTTTGGGGAGTGCCACCCTTCTTTTGGAAACCAGTGCACTAAAAGAATAAGACCTATTATGTAAATACATGTAAGTACATGTGAATACATGTCTATTAAACTGTTAAACAAGAAAAGGAAAACAATGCAAATATAAGAAAGACGAGATAAATGTAAGAAAACACTAAATCAGAATGAATCACAAAGAATAGTTTCTTAAAAGCCCAATTTCTGCTAAATATGCAGAAAACTAGAAAGTGTTGCTCTCATTCTAACAAGAAGAAAATTTGATTTTACCAGAAAAGAGGTTTCAGGTCAATCCAACAGTCTGAAGTCTAAAGAAAACAGATCCCTACAAGGGTTGGGGCATGAATCCTGCTTACCTTTGGTAGAACATGGGAGAAAGAGATGCCTGTCACCATTCAAAAGGGCAAGAAGAATTCAGCAAAAACTCTATATCAATTTTTAAAAGCCAAATATGGTCTAGAATGGATATATAGAGCTTTTGAGGACCACAGACAAAAGAGGATTTTGTTCCAATGAGGACAGTCTCTTCAGACATGCCTTCAGTGGTTACTTATGAGAAAGTTTGGGTAGACATCAGAGTTCTCAAAACCCCAGGTAGTGCAGTTCTGGAAAATGAATTCTGTCTGGGATTTTGGATACCCATATGACAGAAAGTTTTTCAGGAAGAAAAACAAGCTGTCATCTCTAGGACAAAAGTAAAACATATTGTAGTTTAGGAAAGGGCTAAGAAAAAAAACAAAAATATTGTTTTGATTATGGGATGCAGAAAAATTTTAAGTAAACTTTATTATTATTAAGGTGTTGTTCAGTGATACTACATTTTGATAAGTCAGGTAAAGAGTACCTTTCTTTTGTGGAGACAATGTTCCCTCTTCCTTTGTTTACCCCATTTTTCTCTCTTGTCCCTGCCCACAAGGTACATACTTCATTTTCCACATAATGTATACTGCATAGCATGCTTGTGTTTGTTCACCTTTCTTCTCTCTCCTTGAATTCTCATTTGACTCCCCTAAGATACCCTAAAGCAAAAAAACACTACCATCAATATCAACAAAAACAGTAATAACAAAACCTCCTTCATTTCCTGGAATTCATTTTGATACATAATATTTTAAAGGTTCAGAGAATTTATACCTTTGACTCCCCCCCTGTAAGCATACCCTCCTTTACTCTGACTTTGTGAATTCCTAGATTCTTGTACAAATTATCATATCATATTATATTTTAGATCTAGCTTCCATGTATGAAAGAAAACATGAGCCATTTGTCTCTCACAGCTTGGCTTATTTCACTTAGCATGATTTGTTTTAGGTCCATCCATTTCCCTGCAAATGACATAATCATATTCTTTTTAATGGCTGAGAAAAATTCCATTGTGTATAGATCCATTTTATTGATCCATTTATCTGTTATAGGGCTTTTGGACTGATTCCATAACTTGGATATTGTAAATAGTGCAGCAATAAACACGGATGTGCAAGTGTTTTTTTTTTTGTGTCCTGATTTATAATGATTTGTGTAGATGCTTAAGAGTGGTATAGCTAGGTATAGGAAATTTATATATTTCATTTTTTGAGGAACCTTCAAGCCATCTTTCAGAGTGGCTGTAGTAGTTTACATTTCTACCAACAACAGGTAGCAGAATTTTTTTCTGGGACAAACCAATATAACTATACTACTGTTGGGGAAGGAAAATGACCCCTTACAAGACTTCTTGATAAGATTAGTAATTTGGCTATAAGTGAGGAAGATATATAAGATCACTGGGGGATAACACATATCTCAAATATCAGAGTAAAGGGCTCCTTATGATAAACTAAGCCACAAAAATGGCAATATATTAATAATAACACTACAGGTAAACAAAAAATGAATAATAAACAGAGAGACCTTACCTCCACTAAAGCATGTTAAATCTAAGAATGAAGAATTATTGAGGAAAAAACAACCCCTACCAGCATACTAACCTCCAAACTAAGGAATAAGTGATACTGGAGGAATTTTAAGTTGATGCTTCATTTGGGGGTAACTATAGCAATAAAATTTCAATAAGCTCAATGCTTATTTTACCCAACTGCTCATATTAATTATCTAGTAAAAGAGCCATAAAAGGCATTTACCTTTCCAGGCATATAATATTTATTTCAGTATCTAGTATACAAAAAAAATCATACATGCTGGCAGCATGTAGATTTGGGTATCTGTTTACTCTTTCTTTGATGGTCACTATGTAGGATGGAACAGAACCCCCAGGCCTGTGACAACTAGGAGATCAAAACAGTCATCACCAGCAACAAGAAAGCACAGACTTTCTCAGCTCTTTGGATATCCTTGTTATTCAAGATATGCAGTACCAAAGGAGAAATTGATGGCCCTTGTATGAAGAATAGAGCACATTGCAACATAGATGATAAAATGTGATGTGTTCAACTGGAACACATAGTGCTGGCTGGAAAGTTGCTTTATAGATTGCAGGCTACATAGGAAAAGCCCCAGCAGCCTTCATTTCCTTCTCTACTTAAAGAGAAAAGTGGCCTTCCCTTCTCTAAAAACTCTTTGGGCTCTGTCATATATATCTGTGAGTATGATATGAAATGTGGAGATAAGTCTAGGAATGTCTTAGAAACAAATGTGTCCAGGTATTTGAGCTAAAAGTCTGGGACTCTTTGCTAAGCTCCCTCCCCTAATTAATTTCTCTACCAGACATTTCTTACAATTTGTATTGCTTTGGCCTTAATTATATAAACAGGCTTGGTCTTTTCCTGCCTTTGGGAAGGATATGGGGGGAAATTCTGGCTTGAGATATTCATGCTCTAGTTATGCAGCCACCTGATAACTTTCATCAGCTTTTTATTGTTTAGGTGGTCAAAGTGTGGCTGTAACTTGACTTTAATGTATATTTCAGAGAGTTCTTAAGTGTAAAAGGTAAACATATATGAACAGATAGAGAGTTTTAGAAGAAAGATAGGAAGTGTGAGTAAAATGGGCATGATAGAAATAGTGAATTCCTTTAACAAGCCTGTTAACAGACTAGACTAAGAAAACGAAAATTGGTATATTTGAAGAAAAAAGGAACCAAAGTGGAAAAGTTTATAAAACAGCATCAAAAGTCTCCCGTGTGTGTAATTTTAACTTCAGAAGAAGATAAACAGGAAGAAGGGTGAGAAGAAATATTCACAAGAACTAACAGTGCAAAGGATGATTCACAGATTCAACAAATCAGGAAACTCCAGACAAGATAAATATTAAACAAACAAAATGCACACACCTATAGATTGGAATAACTTCCCAGCTTCCCAACTCCCCAAATAACAGACAAAGAGAAGCTCATCATTGGTGGTTTATGCCTGCAATCATAGCTACTCAGGAGACTGAGATCTGAGAATCATGGTTCAAACCCAGCCCGGGCAGGAAAGTCCGTGAGACTCTTATCTTCAATAAACCACAGAAAACCAGAAGTGGCGCTGAAACGGTAGATCACTGGCCTAGAGCCAAAGACTGCAGGGACATAGCCCAAGTCCACGGTAAAAGCCCTACAACCGACAAAAAATGACAGCGAGGGTCTTCTTGAAGCCTACCAAAGAAGAAAAAATGGTCAGGTATAAGAACAAAAATTAGAATTTTAGGGGCTGGGAAGGTGGCTCATTGGTAGAGCACTTGTCTAGCATGCATGAGGCCCTGGGTTCGATTCCTCAGTACCACATAAGCAGAAAAAGCTGGAAGTGGGGCTGTGGCTCAAGTGGTAGAAAGCTAGCCTTGATCTGAAGAGCTGAGGGACAGTGCTGAGGCCCAGAGTTCAGGCCCCATGACCAGCCCCCCCACACAAAAAAAATAAAAAAAATTAGAATTTTACTAGATTCATTAGAAATGCTGCAGGTCAAGACACAGAGGAATGGCAGAATTGCAGTATTGAAAAGCCAGAATTATTTAGGCAGTGAAAATATCATAGAGGAGAACTAAAGAAATGTATAACTATCAAAATATATCACTAATAAACCAGCTTTTTCAATCAAATACTTTCAAAACATTTTTTATAATCTTTAAGTAGTTGTACAAAGGGGTTTCAATTTATCCTGTCCGTTTATGAGTAAAATGCATCTTGATCAATGTCTCCTCTTCCATTGTTCTCTTCCATCTGCTAAGCTCATAAAATTTGTAAAGTTGCCTTCTTCCATTTTTACATATATTCATTGAACATTTTGACTGACTTTTATCAAGCCTTCCTCTCTCCATTCATCTGTCCCTCTCCCCTCGACTTATCTTCTCCCCTTCCACCTGCTGACAACACAAGTTATAGCTCTTTGGTATTCATTTTGTTGAACTGTAATAAGTGGATCAAGAAAATTCCATTACATGATGGAATTTTATTAATTTATCAGGAAAAATAATAACATGCCATTTGCAGGGAAATGGCTAGACCTGGAAAACATATTGAATGAAATAAGTCAGGCTCAGAGAGACAAAGGACACTATTCCTCTCATATATGGAAGTTTGATCTAAATTATAAACATATAAGAAAATATATACAATGTCATATACAGATATACACAAATTAACTAAAGTATGGTATAAATAGGGGATTGTTCTTAGTATAAGCTGGGAAGAGTCCCAAGGTGTAAATTCTATTTTTATTAGTTCTTTCATTGAACTTAGTCTGTGAGTTCTAGGCTGATGTTCTATGCTCAAATAATAGCCATACTCCAATATCCCATTCTAGCTAGCAATTCTACTTCCTAGTCCTAGGTATTACCTTCTCCAAACTTTCCCTCCTGTACAACATGAACAATGTTCACTTTTTTTGTAACTCAACAAGTACATAATACAAAACAAAAAAGATGTCTACATACTTATTTTTCCCAGTTTAAATACTCTGGTCTCCTAAGATAGATTTTTGTTTCTTTATTTTGGTCATCTTCTAAAAAAATTAAATGGCGAAATAAAAGCATTTGAAAAAAAGAATTGAAATCTATTTCTCATTATTTATTTTATTGTCTTTAAGCGCATGCACAAGAGTTCCATTATTTATTTTTATATGTGGTATATATTTGCTTTAAAAAAATATCTCTGGTGTTTCTGAAGCCTCTTAAAATGCTTTTGAATCTTTCATGAATATAACTTAAATGTATTTTAATGATGTACTTCAGAAGTAAAAATTTATGTTTTTAGATTTTTTGTGCAAATATTTATTTCATTCCATACTATACAATTAAACATCGTGTATTTTTATAATATACTGAACTTGAATTATGTTTACTTTGTTTTATATCCATAGTTATTGGTGTTTTAACCAATGAATTTCTGCCAAATTTTTACTGTGACTTCTCCATTTATGAATTAATCTGTTCATTTTTTGGTTAAAATTGCTGGTTAAAATTCATATTAAAGTGGATTTTTGAGAAAAGTGTTATGAGGTCCCAAAAATTGGCAATTACCTTTTATTACCCTTCACTTATCAATGACAGTCTAATAAAGAAAATAAATCTTACTTCATATTCTTTACTTTTTTTTGTTTTCTTTGTATGCTCTTCCTCCAAAGGGGAAACAAACAAAAAAGATCACATAGTAAATTAAAAAACCACCACAACAAAAAGAAATCTCTTGTGTCCAGATCTTGGGGTTCATTTCACTTAGCATTATCTTTTCTTAATTTTTAAAATGTATTTATTTTTTTTCTCCAGTCCTGTTTACTTTGTCGTATCTCCTTACATATTGTATTTAACATCCACATATCACGGAGACTTTACTTCTTATTAAAGAGAAATATTTGGCATCGGATTCCTAGGAGGATAAAGTTTGCTCAGAGCAGCCCCTCTCTCCATAATGAACTCCATCCTAGTTTGATGGCAAACCAGTTGTGACCTAACCTATGAGAACTCCTTTGTGTTATGGTATGGATCCAGTCTCATGATGGCTAGTCCTCAAATGCAACAGCAATGTTCATAGTTGGAGCTTTAGGTCATAAGGCCTGTGGCTTCATCAATGGGTTAATCTGTTGATGAGTTAATAATTTGATGGGCTATTGGGAGAGGATGATCACTTAGGCAGTGGAACCTAGATGAAGCAGTGAGTCCTTGGTGGGGTGCCCTGGGAAATGTGTCTTGTCTCTGTCCCACCCCATTACTTCCCATCCTACTTGAATTGAGCATCTTCCTTCACTGTGATGTTCTGCATTTCCTCAGGCCTAGAAACAATACAGAGACAACAACTGTGAATTAAGACCTCTGAAAACAAATCCTTCTTTACTAAAGCTGATTTTCTTAGGGAATTGTCAGTGATGGGAAACAAAGCTTTCATCCACACAATTGAGTCTTAACTAACCACCTGATAAGACTAGAGGCAACTTTCTTAAATGTAATTGTCTGTTTTTCTGTTAACACCTTCAAGTCTGTAGACATACTTTTTCTTTTAAAATATGTTAGGTGCACAAAGGTGCAAAACCTATGAGCATCTGAATATATAAAATAATATTAATCAAAATGAACTCCAGGAAATAGAAAGAGGAAGTTTTCTACTTTGTTGCTGTTTGTGTTTTCTTTTCCTTTTGTTTGTTCCTTTAGGAAGGGTACAGAAATGGAGGAACTAAGAGTGAACAAAGGTAGCAATGGTACTCAGGAGATATTATGTTGAAAATGAACTATACAACTTGTGGATGAGGACAAGAAGGAAAAAGTGGGAGAGAGTGAGGGAAGAAATGACATTGTTAAAAAAGAAATGTACTTTTTATCTGACATGTACCTGTAGCCTTTCTGTACATCACCTTTATAAAAATAAAAATGTATGAAAGAAAAAATACACAAAATGTAGATAGATAGTCTAAGTTAAAGATGTCTTTAGTTCTGCAATAATTAGCTAAAGTATTTGGAACCATCTAATTCTAGGAAGCTTGGACTCTAACTGTGTTCCTTTTCTTTAATATTTCTGAGTGAACATTTTTATAGCCTTAATATAAATTGTCCCTAGCAGTATCTTGTTGTACTTTAGGATATCACTGTGATCTTCCTTAGGAATGCTTCTTGTTATTATGTCCTTAGTCATCTCTCTTGTTTTATCCATGCTTATGTACTAGTATAGTTTCTTCCCTCAAATGTGTACCCATACCAGTCTTTTAACTCCTCAGGTAATAACTAACACCAGCCTGTATGACTTAATAAAAATTTGTTTTATATGGGGATTTACTGGGTCCAAAATTAACAAAGAGAATAGAGCAATGTTTAAAAGTATGGCCTCTATACCCAGATCATGTAAATTAAAATTGTCTCTTTCGTTTACTAGATTTTGACATTGGGCAGATTACTTAATATGATTTTGCTTGTTTCCTCATTTCTGAAGTGGAAAAAATAATAGTACCCTAGTCAGGATTGCATTAATTATTATAAAGTACTTACACATTTTAAATTTATGTTTCTCAGGAAAGTCGGAAAAAGGAAATTCAAGATTTTTAGCAACTGTTAGAGTTGTTGAAGTTTATCCACTGGAGCAGAACAGACAAGATTAGAAAACACATTTTTAAAACCAATAAATAAAAGCCCAACCATTTCTCAGTATTTGTTTCATAAAATGTTATTTAAATGTTCCAGTATGTACTTTCAGGTTTGGGAAATGTCACAAATGTCTATTCAAAAGCTGAAAATTATGATAAAGTAATGAAAATTAGGACTTACTATTTAAAAAATATTAGATGCAGCTAATGTTTCATCGTAATTCGATGTATTTTCCATAGTAAACAATAATGAAAAGTGATTAAAAGGCCAAACAAATAAAAAGAGATAAGCTATGAATTTTATTTATTTTTTATTTTTTGGGCAAAGTCGTGGGGCCTGAATTATGGGCCTGGGCTCTGTCCCTCAGCTCTTCAGCTCAAGGCTGGTGCTCTACCACTTGAGCCACAGCACCACTTCTGGCTTTTTTTCCTTTTGCTTATGTGGTGCTAAGGAATTGAACCCAGGGCCTCAGGCATGGAAGGCAATCGCCCTCCTTCCCAGCCCAAGCTATGAATTTTAAAACAGATTGTTATAATTAATACAAATATTTTCAAGTAGAAATTGTTAAAATGACAAATTTTATAAGCCAGATTTGGGGAAAGCAAACTCAAGAGAAATAAAAATTTCTATTTCAAATCAAAAGTAAGACATATAAAGAAAAATATATGTGGAAAGTATACATACAATAGTTAAGAAGGTAATTAGAATAATACAGATAATTTTATATAACTTCATGCTAATTAGAATAAAGATTTTAACAAGGTTATTTAGAGTAAAGAAACTTTATAAATAATGAAAGTAAGGTATATTAAATGGGTAGGTTTCATTAAGTAGCCTGTGAAGAGAACATGCAGTATCCAGGCAGGAAAAGATGTGTATTTACCTAACTGCTGCTCCCACCATGCATGGTGGAAAGGCATGGCTGAATGGGGAGACCCACTTCCTGGGCCAGGTCTTATTGTTAGGGCAATGAATACTTTCCTATAGCTTAGTGCACTCCTTCCCTTCTCCGCAGCTTAGCATGCCACTTTCCTATGCAACACCAGGCCCAGGTAGTAAAGGCAGTAAATAATTAACTTCCAACCCGCCTTACCTTGGGATGGCACTTCGCTGGGGGAGCTGCCACCATATAAGGCAGCAAGAGCCCATTAGAGTGACCTTCAGGTCTGGGCAGCTACAGGACCCTTATCTACCATTTGCACAGCAGCTATAAATCCTAGTCTTACATGATTTTGAAGCCTCTGGCCCACATGTCCACACCACTCTTACCCTTTCTAGACCTTCCTAAACCCCTAGGTTATATAGGCACCCAGACAATAGCCAGTGCTTCTTCTCATTCTCCCTTGGAAGAAGGAGTCTTGCAGGCCCCCTTTCCTGTCAATAAACCTTTGTTTGTTCTCTGTACCTGGATGTCTGTGTGGTTCTCTGAAAAAGTCTATTAATCTTAATTTACTATGATTTATCTAGGCCAGGGACTGCAGGAGATGTAGCCAGGTAGGGGAAAGGTGTGGCTACACTGGATCTGGATGTGACCTCAGTGCCTGGGATCTTCCTATGGTCAGATGGGAGGCATATGACTAGAGGTGGCCAGGATGTGACCTAGCAGAAAGGGGAGGTGACTGTTTCCAGGTATGCTAGTTAACTAGGTAACAGATACTGGGTGGAAAATTGGCAAAGGGGTAGGAAGGTGTCTGCACAGGGGCTGCATGGTCCCTGGCAGAACTTACAATTAAAAATCATTCTAAGATGATGAAAAATAGCAGTAAATCAAAAATGAAATGGTAAATATATATTCTTAATACTACATGCCCAGGATATATGTTCAGAATAATTAAAAATCTAAATCTGGGAAGCAAATGAGTAACATTAATAGAATATAATAGGAGAGAATATTATCTTAATATGAAGGTATGAAGGGAGTTTTTCAACAGGACAATCATTTTTTTTTAATTAACAGTAATTACTTGGTTACATCAAAATTAATTTTTACGTAGCAGAATGTAGATTTTTCAGGAGCAATAGCAGATGTCTGAAGGTAATGGAATGACATCTTCAAGTAGTAGAATCAGATATAATACATCTATCAGATAAAGGATTGAGCAAAATTGATTTTAACTAAAAAAAGTAAAAGAACCAGGTGCTGGTAGCTGTAACCCTACCTACTCTGGAGGCTGAGATCTGAGGATAATGGTTTGAAGCCAGACTTGGCAGGAAAGCTTATGAGACTCTTACCACCAGTTAAGAACCAGAAAAGCAGAAGTGGAGCTATGGCTCAAGTGGTAGCCTTGAGCATGAAAGGTCAGGGACAGAACAAAAACCCTGAATTCAAGCCTCAGGCACATACACACTCTAAAATATGCCAGATATTGGTGTCTCACTCCTGTAATCCTAGCCAGCCTGGTGAAGGGAAAGTCCATGAAAACCTTAGTTCCACTTAACCAGCAGAAATCGGGAAATGGCACTGTGGCTCAAAGTGGTAGAGTGCTAACCTTGAGCAAAAGACCCCAGGGACAGTTCCCAGGCCTTGAGTTCAAGCTCCACGACTGACAAAAAATATCTAAGAGAAATTTTATGACTTCCAGTTTTGTTTTGTTTAATTTTTATCAGTACTGAGATTTTAACTCAGGACCCTGTTATGTAAGTGCTTTACTTGAACCGCACCACAAGGACTTTTTTGCTTGAATTTAGAGATAGAGTCTTGCAAACATTTTACCCAGGCTTACCTTAAACTATAATGTTTTTCTGTCTCCCCAACAGCTGGAATTTGAAACCTGAGCTTGCATGCATCACTCATTATTTCTTGAAGGAATTTTTCAGACTAATATCAAAAATAACTATTGATTCAGCAAATATAGCAAAAGAAACTTATAGTAAATTGCAAAGAAACTACTGTATTAGACACAAGAACAAACATACATGTAATAAAAAATTCACATGGAATACAACTACCAATTGAAAGACTATTAGGTCTGATTAAAAATCGCCTTTGAGAGAGGGCCTATTGTTTTATTTGTTTATTTGTTTTTGTTGGTCCTGGGGCTTGAACTCGGCTTGAACTATGTCCCTAGGCTGTTCAGCTCAAGGCCAGTGCTCAACCACTAGTGCTACAGTGCCACTTCCTGTTTTCTGGTGGTTTATTGGAGATAAGATTCTCAGGGACTTTCCTGCCCTGGCTGGCTTTGAACCACGATCCTCAGATCTCACCCTCCTGAGTAGCTAGGATTACAGTCATAAGCCACCAGAGCCTGGCACGAGAGGGTCTATTGTTGAGACAGATATTCTGGGGCCTTAAAATAAGGAATACTTATAGTATTAGAATACCTGCCTACCAAAGCTGGTGGAAGAGAGCCATTATATTCATCAAGGATAGAAAGAGATTCATTGCCTGAGGCAAAGCTGGAGACAGAGCACCTCACTGGCTTACTCTTTGGCCTCCAGAGTTTGCCTTCTGGCTTTGTTTGTTGTTTGTTAGGTAAGTCTGTGCAAGGAGCTTCTCCATCATGTGTTACCACAGCTTTCTCCTCTGTGAAGGGAATGAAATGATGGACAAGGCCAGAGCTCCCCTATGACCCAGAAATCCCACTTATGGGCATTTACCGGAATGATCACAAACAAGACCATACCAAAGCTACCAGCACAACTATGTCTATTGCAGCATTATTTACCATAGCTAAGAAATGGAACCAACCCAGATGCCCCTCAGTAGATGAATGGATCAAGAAAATGTGATATATATACACAATGGAATTCTATGCCTCCATCAGAAAGAATGACATTGCCCCATTTGTTAGGAAATGGAAAGACTTGGAAAAAATTATATTAAGTGAAGCAAGCCAGGTCCAAAGAAACATAGGTCTCATAGTTTCCCTTATTTGTAATAACTAGTATATTTCTGAGACAAGCAGAAACAGTCAGATAAGTTCAGGTTAGGCAAAATGAACCCCAAGATAAGTACTCAAATGCTATTGTTTCTATCATATTTATAAGATGATTTTTTTCTGTTGCTTTGTATTTCTCTCCCCCCTGTTTTCATTGTATATGATGTTGGTATAATTTGGGGAGAGGAAGGGAAAACGCAAATTGTTTAAATAAGGATACAGGTGGACCCATTGCAACAATGAGAATTTCAAGATGTTATGTCGAAAAATGAACGTTACTAATTTGGCAGAAAGGAGGGGTGAGGGGGACGGGGTTAGAGTTGGGAGGGCAGGGATGGTAAAGGGAAACTAAGCAGGAGGGAACAATGCTTGATAAGAAATGTACTCATTACCTTGCTCATGTAATTGTAACCCCTCTGTATGGTATTTTCACAATAAAAAAAAACTTATCAAAAAAATGAATGGAGACTAGCAGGAGTCTCTCATTTCCTGCATACAGATCATGAAATGTTTTCCTTTCTTTTGCCTATTTTAACCTTGTTATACTAAAATGAAGTCTTGCAATAATGCAAAAATAAAAAATAATTAAGAGCAGCAGGCTGGGCAACTAATTTCCTCAATTCCCCCTCTGTCAGTGTGCCATTTGCTCCCCACAGCATTCTGATGCAGAAGGATCAACCAAGGCTAGCACAGACAGAAATAGTGGTGGGTGGAGCAAGTGGGAAACTGCTTAGCCCATAAGCTGTTAAGTTTTCATTTGTGTGTGTATGTGTGTTTTGTAGAGTTGATATACAGAAGGCTTATAGTTACAAAAATCAGGTAACGGAGTAATGAGTACAATTCTTTTTGAACCAAGTTTTCCTTTACAATCAAAACTGGCTTCCAGGGCTGGGCACCAGTGAGTGGCTCATGCCTATAATCCAAGGGACCAAGATCTGAGAAATGTAGTTTAAAGCAACCTGGGAAAGAAAAGTTCAAACAACTGCATCTCCAATTAGCTAGCAAAATGCTGGACTGCAGACATTACTCAAGTAGTAGAATGTCAGGAGTGAGAATGCCAAGTAAGAGTTTGAGGCCCTAAATTCAAACCCCAGTACTAACTCTGCCCTCCAGCCCTGCCAAGATGACCGTAAACAAAGAAAGCTTGCTTCTGTAGTTAAAAAAAAATAAAGCAGGCAACCAACCCTTTTACAAAAGGATCTGGGGGTGTCAAGCAGAAAAGGTCAGATAATGTGATGTCAGGAAAATGAACCCGTAGATATGTATTTTAATGTTTTTTTTCTTTCATGCATGTGTTTCTAATGCATCTATAAGATTATCTCTTTGTTGCTTTGTATGTCCCTCCCCCACAGTATAACCCCTGCTTTCACTATATTTGATGTCAGTATAACTTGTGGAGGAGATGGGGAAAAACCAGTTGTTTAAGGATACAGGTGGACCTGTTGCAACAATGAGAAGTACAAGTTGTCATGTCCAAAATGAGCTTTACAACGTCGGTGCGGGGGGGGGGGGGGAAGTGGGGAAGGAGAAGAATGGGGATGGGGGGGGAGGGGGGAGGCTGGGAAGTGATGTGAAGGGTAAACAAAGGAGGACGCTGCAGTGCTTGGTAAGAAATGTACGCAAAAGGATCTGGGAGTTTGCCTTGATCAGAGAGTCAGGGGATCAGGACTGGGATCTGGTGGATATTTATCTAGTGAACCACCCCTCCAGTCCAGTGGTGATAAATAGCACTTCAAACCAGTTGCTACCCTGCCCTTCCTGGTGAAATGATTTTATCTGGAAGGTTATAGATGAACTTCTGAGCAATGACTTTGTCTCAAGTATATATATATATATATATATATATATATATATATATATATATATATATATATATAAGCCCATGGGCAGAAACAATGTAAAAAAGGCAAATATAAGTTATTCCAAATACCAATAATTCCACAATAAATGACTTAAATGATCATAAAATTGGTAAATTTTTGAATAAGAATCCCCCCCCAAATAATGGTAACAATGATTAAGGAAATGAAAGGAGATATGCATAAAAGCACATGAATGACTTTAAAGAAAACAACAATATATTGTTAAATGGATTTAAAGAGAATTCAAATAAACAACTGAGTCAAATAAAGAAATACAATGCAGTGTATGAGAAGGAATGAAATAAATATATAAAAATTGCTGAAAGTAAAATTGAAATCCTAGAACCTTAAAGATCAATAACCCATGTAAAATGCAATTGAAAACCTTGTCATTAGGATAGAAGAAATGAAAATAGAGTATAAGGGACTGAAGAAAGAGTAATTGAATCAATCAGAAAAAAAATCTAATGTTGAATTAAAACCCATTTATACAACTACTCTAAAATGATTTAAAATATTACAGTTAAAAATGAAAATTGAAAAAAGTATACTAAGAAATGCAAATGGCACCTGAACTTGTCTGAACTGAACCTATGAATCAGGAGGAGAGATGCAAGTTAGAGGGCTAGTAAACATATTACCTCCATCCTATGAAAGGTCCATCCAGCTACAGGAAACTTTTGGAACACTAAAGTGACAAGAAAAGAAACTATATACATGTACAATAGTTAAAACTGTAAATATATGATAAAAATTATTAAAAGCTTTAAGAGAGAAGCAATAATTTACATTAAAAGGAAAGCCCATTAGAATAACAGCAGAAGTAGTCAGATATTGATGGCCCATATCTATAATCCTAGCTACTCAGGAGCATGAGATCTGAGGATCTCAGTTTGAAGCAAACCCAGCCAAGAAAGTCTGTGAGACTCTTATCCCCAATAAACTATTCAGAATAGGCCAGAAGTGAAGCTAGGGCTCAAGTGTTAGAGTGCTAGCCTAGAACACAAAAAGGTTCAGGGGCAGTCCTTAGAGCCCTAAGTTCAAGCCTGAGGACTGACTAAAAAAAAAGAACAACAATAGGACTTTCACCAGGAATGATACATTCCAAAACTTGAAAAAAATAACTGTTAAATTAATATTTCCAGCATAATTTTTTCATGGTTTTTGTTCTTCTTTATTAATTATGGAAGTTTTTTTTTCTTTTTCAATTATGAAAGTTATTAGTTCTTTATTAGAAGACTAGCTGGTAAATAGTTTATCCACTTCTTTAGGTTGATGTTCAGAAGCTCTTAAATTTGATACGAACTAATTTATCAATGCTTGCTCATATTTTCTGAATAACTGGAATTGTATTATAAAAGGCGTTACTTATACTTGTATCTTCAAGAGTTTTCCTTTACTTTCCTTTAGAAGTTTCAAAACTTCCATTCTGAATTAATTTTTGCATAGAATAAGAGGTAAGCTGTGTGTTTTCATTTTTCTATATGTAGTTATCCAGCTTTCTCAGCACCATTGGTTAAAGACATTGTCTTTTCTTTCAAGTATGTTTTTGGTGCCTTTGTCAAAAATCAAATGACTGTACCTGCATAGGCTTATCCACCCCTCTTCCCCACCCCATCACCCACTGGTCTTCATGAATTTTGTGTCAGTAGTACATACTAATTTTATTACTATTGACATGTAATATAATTTGAAGTCAGGCATTGTGATACTTCCAGTATTGGTCTTCTTGCTTGGAATTGCTTTGGGTACATAGGATCACTTGTTTCCATTTGAATTTTACCATTTTTTCTACTTTTTGTGAAGAACAACAGTGAGATTTTGATTGGGATTTCATTGAATCTGTACATTGCTTTTGGTATATTCATTTTCACAATAGTAATTCATAACGAAATAGGTCTTCACCCGTTTGTTGGGTTTATTCTTATGCATTCAATTTTTAAGGTTATTGTGAATGGGATTGTTTTAGAAAAGGACATTTTGAAGTAAGATAATGAGTTTTGAACATTGTCCATCATCATTGCAGAGGGGTCAGGGCTCAGGAATTAAGTGTTAAGAAATTGGAATAATCACAATTAAAGTTGCTAATCGCATAGAAAAAAGTATATGTAAGATTTGGAGGGCTCAGAATAAAACAATTCATGGGGGACTGCATGCAATTCCATCATAGATTTATGGTATAACTTTTATTCACATTACCGGCTGTCCGATCTTAAGGATTTTTTTATCTCCATGTTGAACTCTTAAACATCAACTTAACAGGAATATCATTGAATGTAGTCTTTATCTAAAGTTCAAGTTATTCTCTGAAATTATTGAGATATTTTTCTCACTTTGGAGTAGTAACGTGATATGAAAACTAGATGACTTTTTAAAGATTCTTTAGGGTATTACATGCTTTGAGAACTTGTTCATTTCTTTCAAGGTGGAATGTTATTATGGTGAAGCTTTATCGGTCCACAGAATATGAGGAAAAGCCAAATCTCTTTAGAGTGTCTCAGATGTTAGAAGTCATTAGAGGAGCATGTAAGATCATTGGACAGAAAGAAAACTCAAAACCACAGTCATGAAAAACTTCTGAAGTGCAAGCAGTTTTCTACCCAACATTTCCAAGAAGGAAAGGAAGGTTAAGAATTTTGAGAAAAAGAATGTGGAAATATCTGTGTATTTTTTCCTTGGCAACAGTCATCATTTCCTTTCTTCTCCCTTGCTTCCATGTTAGTCATTTGGCTAAAACATCTTTGCTATTTCTTTGTCACTGTGACCCTTCAAGGTAACATGGAAAGATGCATGAGCATCAGTCCCCAAGACCTGAGGATATGACTAAGTTCTTCCACTTATTTGACAGTGTTTCAATTATTTACTGCCGAAAAACAAGTCACCTTATGAAATTGCCATTTTGGCAGTTTTTATTTCCAACACAGTGAATAGACAATTTTTAAAGGTATTTTTCATCAGCCAATTATTTCTGATATCAAAGGATTTCAGATAAAGGTGTCATTACATAGTGCTCTATACTACTATCAAGAAAACCTAATTCCTACCAGTCACTGAGGCACTTGCCTGTCATCCCAGCTATTAGGGAAGAAGACATTAGTGCATAGAAGAGTTCCAGGTGGGAATCAGGCAAAAAGTTAGTGAGACCCTTATCTCAACAACAGGCTGAGCATAATGGCGTAAGTCTGTGATCCCAATTACTGCAATGCCAAGGTACTAGGCTCATGGAGGAAGTTCAAAGTTCTAGGCAGGCCCAAACAAAACAAAATCAGAAGACCTATTAATGCCTACCAGAAAAAATAAAGCCAAAAGTGCTGAGAATGGCAGAATGCCTGCCAAGTATGAAATTCTGTGTTCCAATCCCACTACTGTCAGAACAAAAACAATGAGCCTACTTCCTAGGACTTCTTATGTAGTGTCTAACCTCAACTGTTTCCTAATTAGAAATCTGAGAATAAACTAATGGAAAAAAATTTAAGAATTCTTATATTATTTTAAAGCAGGGGAAAATAAAATTTAGGTGAATATGTATCTCTTGAAGTGCATCAATATATCACAATTAAGCTCACAGAGTTCAAGACATCTTATCGAAGAAAAAAAGCATAGCTTTTCTGGGGCTATTCAAACTTTATCATATTTTTCTTCCCCCAAAGGCAGTTCTGGCTAAGCAAATTCATTGCCTTAGGGGGGAAAATGTACTATAACATTGTCCTTATCTGGAGAACGCTTTCTAGAATAGTAAGTAGGTATGGACACTGTTTAGAAACACTGTTTATCATGTTTACAAAACTATAAAGTGGATAGCTATCAAAATAAAACAACGTCCTGACTATTTAGAGAGACTACTTGACAATAGGAGACCTTAATAAGAGGAGTGAAAAGCAAAAGGATTTGTTTCAACAGGATTCTTCAGTTTATTAGGATTCTTAACCTCCCCAAAACTAATTTCATCCCAATGTTCTAACCTGTAAATTCATTCAGAATAAAGAAAATGAAAACCTGTATTGTCAAAATAGATGCATGCTCAACATAATCAATAAAAAAGTGTCAACAATGTGAAAGTCGAATATTGGGGTATTGGGGGATGAAGTGGCACATTACTGCAATGAGATGTGCTGCATTATTACTACAGTACTGGTTATTCAAAGCAGGAAAGTAATTGGGCAAAATACTTATTGGCTCTGGAGGATCTAAAATGATATGCATTTCGGGGCTGGGAAGGTGGCTCAGTGGTAGAGTGCTTGCTTGCATGTATGCATGAGGCACTAGGTTTGATTCCTCAGCATCTCATAAGCAGAAAAACCCAGAAGTGTTGTGGCTCAAATGGTAGAGTGCTAGCCTTGAGCTGAAGAGCTGAGGGACAGCACCCAGACCCAGAGTTCAGGCTCCACAACTAACAACAACAAGAAAAAAAATATGTAGGTCAATTCTATGTTTCAGTATTTTATTATTAACATTACTGTACAATCACATTACAAAACCACAACTACATTTACACGTCATGTTTAAAATGTTTTCTCAAAAAGTTAACCTGTCCTGTTTTTTTGACTTTCTGTCTTTTCATAAAATTGCAGTTAATGCCATTATATTTTCCTTCTCTCATTTGATATATATTATCTTTTTTAAAAATTTTAATTTTATTTTCAAGATCATGTACAAGGGGTTACACTTACAGAAGTAAGGTTGAGTACATTTATTGTCAAACCTGTCACCCCTCCCTCATTTTTCTCCCACTTTCCCTCCCCTTCAATCCCCCCGACAAGTAGTACGGTTAATTTGCAAAATTTTATCTTGTGTGTATTGCTGTTGCATTGGTTTGCCTGTTGTTCTGTGTCTCAACATTTTGTTGTTCCTCTTTCCTTCCCTTATTCAGATAAACATTTATACAATACCAAGAGTAACAAAATCAAATACAGTGACAACAGGGAATAAACCATAGGAAAAAAACAAAAGAAAAAAGAAATCACATGGTATATGAAAAAAACAACAAAGGAAAACCTCTTGTTTCCATGTCTTAGAGTTTATTTCACTTAGAATCATCTTATATGGTCATGCGTACATAGCTATTGAGCTATTCTACTCATTTGCTAGGACTATCCTAGACATATACTAATTATTATAAATGAGGGAAACCATGGTACCTATGTGTCTTTGTGCTTGGTTTACTTCACTTAGTATGATGTTTCCAGGTCTTTCCATTTCCTTACGAATGAGGTGGTGCCATTCTTTCTGATGGAAGCTTAAAATTCCATTGAGTGTATATATACCACATTTTCTTGATCCATTCATCTAATGAGGGGAATTGGGGTTGGTTCCATTTCTTAGCTATGGTGAATAATGCTTCAATAAGCATAGTTGGCCTGGTAGCTTTAGTATGGCCTTGTTTGTGAGCATTTGGGTAAATGCCCAAAAGTGGGATTGCTGGGTCATAGGGGAGCTCTATGTGGAGTCTTTGAGGAACATTCCTACTACTTTCCAAAGTGGTTGAACAATTTACGTTCCCACCAACAGTGCAGTAGGGTTTCCTTTTGGCCACATCCCCTCCAGCATCTGTTGTTATTAGATTTCTTGATTCTAGTCATTCTAACTGGGGGGAAGTGGAATCTCAATGTTGTTTTGACTTGCGTTTCTTTTATGACTAGAGAAATTGATCATTTCTTCATGTGTCTATTGGTTTTTCTTATTTCCTCTTCAAAGAAGTCTCTCTTTAAGTCTTTTGCCCTCTTATTAACCCAGTGGTTCTTTGAGGATTTGTTCTTGGGGAATTTAATTTGTTGAGTTCTAAGTATATATTAGATATGAGACCCTTGTCTGTTGCATGACTAGTGAAGATCGTCTCTCAATCCGTGGGCTTTCTATTGTTCTTGCTAGCTATGTGCTTTACCATGCAGAAGCTCTGCAGTTTCATGCAATCCCATTTGTCCAACCTTTCTATGATTTGTTGTGTTTCTGCGTCTTTATTAAGAAAATTTCAACCTGTGCCAAGGAGCCCTGGAGTTTCTCCTATTCTTTCCTGTAATTTTTTCAGGGTTTCTGCTTTTACCTTGTGGCCTTTGATCCATTTGGAGTTGGCTCTGGGGCAGGGTGATATATAAGGATCTAACGTTAATTGTCTACAGGTTTAATTTTGCCAGCACACTTTGTTAAAGGGGCTGTCTTTCTTCCACTTTATTTTCTTTGGCTCCTTTATTGAAGAGTAGGTGGCCATTCCTGGGTCTTCACAGTTCTATACTATTGTTCCTCAGGCCTGTTTTTGTGTCAGTACCAAGCTGTTTTGATTACTATAGCTTTGTAATAGATTTTGACGTTTGGCATTGATATTCCTCTAGCACTGTTGTTTCTACTAAGGATTGTTTTTGCTCTTCTTGGTCTTTTATTATTCCATGTTAATTTTTGGATTGCTTCCTCTATTTCATTAAAGAATGATGTTGGGATATTGATAGGTGTTTCATTGAGTTTGTAGATGCCTTTAGAAATATTGCCATTTTTCCCGATGTTAATTCTTCCAATATAGGGAATGGGAGGTTTTTCTACTTCCTTAGTTCTGCTTTAATTTCCTTTTTCAGGTTTTTAAAGTTTTCATCGTAGAGGTCTTTCATTTTTTTAGTTAAGTAATTCCTAGGTATTTTGTGGAGCTATTACAAAAGGAGTTGCTTTCCCAATTTCAGCCTTGCTCTTCTCATTATTGGCATACAGAAAAGCCGTTGATTTTTGTAGGTTAATTTTATACCCTGCTACTTCGCCAAAGGTTTGGATCAGCTCAAGTAACTTGGGAGTAGAGTCTGTGGATCGTGTCATCTGCAAAGAGGGAGAGTTTTACTTCATCTTTCTCTATTTGGATCTCCCTGATGTTTGTCTTAGGAATTCCCGCACTATATTGAAGAGTGTAGAGAGTGTATGGACATCCTTGTCTCATTTCTGATTTTAGGTGAAATGGCTTTGGCTTCTCCTCATTAAGTATAATAATAGCTGTAGGTTTGTTTTACACAGCCTTTATTATATTGAGGAGTGTTCCTATGGATTTCTAGTTTCTCCAGAGCTTTAATCATAAAAGGGTGTTGGATTTTGTCAAATGCTTTTTCTGCATCTATTGAGATGATCATGTGTTTCTTGTCTTTGCCTCTATTGATGTGATGAATTATATTAATTGATTGCATATATTAAACCATCTTTGCATCCCTGGAATGAATCCTGTTTGATCATAGTGTATAATTTTTATGATGAGTTGTTCAGGTTGATTGGCTAGAATTTCATTCAGAAGTTTTGTATTGATGTTTATCAAAGAAATGGGTGTGTAGTTCTCTTTCTTTGATGAGTCCCTGTATTGTTTTGGGATGAGGATTATGCTGGCTTTGTAGAATGAGTTTGGTAGAGAAATTTCACCTTCAATTTCATTGAAGAGTTTGAGGAATATTGGTGTAAGTTCTGCTTTGAAGACCTTATAGAATTCAGCTATGAATCCATCTGATCCTTGGCTTTTCTTGGATGGGAGGTCTCTTATTGCCATTTCTATTTCATTACTTGACATTGGTGTATTTAGTTAGTTTAAATCTTCTTGGTTTAGTTTGGGCATATCAATATATGGTAGAAATTCTTCCATTTCTTCCAGATTCTCAAATGTATTAGTATAAATGTTTGAGAAGTATTCCCTTATAAAGGTCTGAATCAAGGTTTTATCTGTTGTGATGTTTCCATTCACATCTCTGAATTAGTTATTTTGATATATTCTCATTTTTAGTAAGATTTGCTAAGGGTCTGACAGTTTTGTTAATTTTTGAAGAGCCAACTCTTTTGTTGATTCTTTCTATATTTTTATGGACTCTAATTCATTTAATTCTCATTTAATTATTTTTTTTTCATTTACTGGATTGGGGGGTGGCTTGTTGCTTGTTTTCAAGGAGCTTAAGGTGCACCATTAAATTGTTGGTTTGAGATTTCTCCAATTTGTTGATGTAGGCATTCAGAGCTATAAATTTTCCTCTGAGCAATATCTTTGCTGTGTCCCAGAGGAGTTGGTGTTTGGTGTGTTCATTTTTGTTAAAAACCATAAACATTTGCATTTCCATTCTGATTTCTTCAATGACCTACTGGTGAGTCAATAATGTGTTATTCAGTTTCCATGAGTTACAGGATTTTCTATATTGGCTTTTGGTATTGAGCTCTAATTTTACTCTAGGTGGTCTGAGAGAATATAGGGAATGATTTCAATAATTCTGACTTTGCCCAGATTTGCTTTGTGAAAGTTTGGCATAAAATCTATCAAGCAAATAGTCCCTATTAGCAGGCTGTAGTGGCAAACCTAATGTCAAATAAAATAGACTTCAAATTAAAAATTAGTGTAAAGGGGCAAAGAAGGTTATTACATACTAATAAAGGCACCTTTCCTACAGGAGGATCTTACCATACTAAATATCTATCTACATCAAATGTCGGAGCACCCAACTTCATCAAACAATACTTACAGTAAAAGCACACATATATCCAAACACATTGATCATTGATGACTTTAACACACCACTGTTGCCGCTGTATAGATCTGTTGAGCGCCCACAGTAAAGCTCAAAGGTCATCTTGACCCCTGTGCTCACTTGAGGGCACATACAAGAAACTGGCTTACTAGAATAACACCAGGTGCCCGGGATTGCTTTTTATGTTTGCAGAGTTTGTTTTACTTTCTACCAGTTGAACTTGTCTTGTTTTTATTGCACTCTGTTTTTATTGAAATTTTCCTTGTTTCTTGGATTATTGTAACCTTATGTTACCTCTTGACTTCTAATAGTATATATTAGGGAAAGTTAAAAATAAACGGTGCTGCGGTCTTGAGCTGCAGACCTTCAGGCCCCATCATCCTTCTTCTTGTGTATTTTTTTCCTCATCCTCACCCCCTAATTCAGGATTCCCTTTCGTTGCTGGCAGGCTACGGCATAGATCAACACAGCAAAAACTCAACAGAGAAACCTCAGAACTAAACAACTGAATAAACCAAACTAGACTTAACTGACATCTACAGAATATTCCAACCAGCAACACCAGAATATATGTTCTTCTCAGCAGCACATGGATTCTTCTCCAAATAGATCACATTTTATATATATATATATATATATATATATATATATGTATAAACTCATGTGTCATTTTTTATCCAGTAACAGAACTTGAACTCTGGGCCTGGACACTGTCCCTGAGCTCTTCAGTTCAAGGCTAGTGCTCTACCAATTGAGCCACAGCACTACTTCCAGTTTTCTGGTGGTTTATTGGAGATAAGAGTCTCATGGACTTTCCTGCCTGGGCTGACTTTAAACTGCAATCCTCAGATCTCAGCCTTCTGCGTGGCTAGAATTTTAGGCATGGGCCACTGGTGCCCAACTCATGTCTCACTTTTTCATAACAAAATTGTTAAGCATATTGTAGAAATATTTATTATTTAGTGATATACATTATAAATATTTCCTTACTTGCCACTATTGTTAATATTGTTTCATATATTTAAATACTGTTGAAGACCTCAGTATGAATATGATGTAATTTATTTAAACATTTTCTAACAGCTTCCGTTTTTTCACTCCGCAAAGAATTAGTTACCATCATTGTACACATATCTTTGCTTTCTTTAGTGCATATTTCTGCAAATGTTACTTAAACAATATTCTTTTTTGTGCAAGTACTGAGGTTGTAACACAGGGTCTCACACTCTTGTTTAATTTTTACTGCTCAAGGCTGATATTCTACCATTTGAGCCATATCTCCAAATCTGGCTTTTTGCCAGTTAATGAGAAAAAAGTGTCTCATGGATTTATATGCTTGGGCTGGCTTTAAACTGTGATTCTAACATCTCAGCCTCCCAAGCAACTAAGATTACAAGCATAAGCCACCAGGGACTGGCTCTAAAATAGAATATTAATGAAATGCTCCTAATATTTCTCCATTATATAACCCCAAGAAATGTAGTATAGTATTTCCCTAACCAACAAAAGCATCATATTTAGTCTTTTGAATTTTTGCCAATAAATGCTCTTGCTTTGCTTTAATTTTCATTTTTCCAATTACCATTAAGCATATCATGCTCATTGGCCACTTATAATTCTTTTATAAATTGTTCATTTGTGTCTTCTATTGGCACTATCATTTCAATGAAGAAAAACAAAAAGTGAAAAACTCTTGAAATTAATATTATTTACATTAAAAACTATAGAATACATCTATGTTAAGTAATGGGCTTTGAGATGATTTTTTCTGCAAGTTTTAAATATTTATGAGGCTACTTTAAAGGATTATTTTATTTTATGATAGAGACACAAGCTCCCTTCTGCTGTTGGTTCAGTTTCTTCTGTTCTCTGACAAGCCTCTTGGGGGACTGATTACTAAAAAAAAAGCCATAGAAAGCTGGAATGGTTTATTTATTGTGATAAGGATACAAGGCTTTTCTAAGCCTGAAAGAGCACTTATAAAGAATAGTTATGAACCTTCTGCTACTGTACAGCCCAGGTTTGGCATGTTATCCCTACAAAATATGGCATCCGTATGCTTTGCCTATCCATGGTTTCAGTTGGTGAAATTGAACAAGTAAATCACATAAGAATCTGCTGGAAGAGTCAAAGTCAATTTTAAAAAGGCAATGTTTTATGGTAGAAATGATTCACAATGTCATAGAATAGTCCCCTGTGCCCTGTGTAAACTTTAAAACATCTCTGAAAACTGTAGCTGTTTTGTGCTTCTGAATAAATTCTGATATTGGAGACAATTGAGTCCATGCTGGAATATTCAGGACATTGACTTTTGTTGGTCTTTTCATTGTTGACCTGCTCAAACGTGAGGCCTGAAGGAAGTTCTGAGCATCTCTGAGGTATATGGCATAGATTGGAAGGGGAGAGGACTGAAGCTTAGTTACCAGGCTGTGAAAATAATCTGGACGTTAGGTGAAAATCAAACTTAAAAGTGGAATAAAGTGAGAAATATCCAAGATTGAAGGATTCTGGAGCTAGACTTTTGGAGTTAGATAAATTTGAGTTCTGATCTTGGTTTCTTTCCAGTTGTGAGAATTTGATCAAGTAATATCTATTTTACAGTCTCATTTTTCTTCAACTTAAAATCAGGATAATTATTCACTTGGTCTGTGAGATATTTGAAGGAGTTAAGTGGGATAAAATAAAACAATTATGCAGCACGTGGTATATACTGCTCAACAAATATGTGCTTTTACTTTGGAAAGTTTGATAAACCTAGATTAGTCGCCTGAAATTTATAAAGTTTAACAGGGAGCAGTCATGGAGTGGGGTTTGAGTATTTTACCACAGAGGACCATAGAGTTCATTCAGAAGGAAGTCTTGTACTTATCCTTTGCTCCATGCTTATTCCTTGCTCCCTCCTCTTTCTGAATTCTTAAGAGCTTCAGAACCAGGAATGGCTGACCTAGAAGCCTCAGAACCAGGAATGGCTGACCTGAGGATGATACTCTCATATATTTAGTTTATACCCACTTAATAGTCTAATGTTAATATTTGCTTCAGATCTTACAGTGAGGATAAAGTGGTCTTGAGGTAGGGGCAAGGAGACAGTCAGAAAAGTTCCAACTGTAGATGGTGTGAGAGAAACAAGAAAGGAAGGAAGGAAGGGAGACGAAGGGAAGGAAAGGAGATCAAGAAGGGACAGAAGGTGGGAGGGTGTGTGATCACTTCTGACAATGAAGAAAGAAGATCAAAGATGCAGTCATTTTCTAGCCAGAAACAGAGCAATAGGGAATAGCATTCGTATAATAGGAGTCTTAGTCAACACACACAGCTACCATACTATAATTTTCAGCACTTTCTCTCCTCATTTAATGAGGCATATTTTTCCTTGGAAAGATTTCCATCAGTTCCTTTCATCACTTATTTATAATGTGTTTACATAAAATGGTTCCTGTTGCATTTGAGACAGTTATTAGCGGCAGCCAATGACTTTTACTAATTGAATCTAACAAAATATTTCAAAAAGAACATGCATATTTTTTATCACAAACTAAGTTTGCAGAAAAGTTTTCTGAGAACAGGGTTTCTCCAAATGATTCAGATTTCTGATATAGCAAGTTATGTGATATGTCTATTGATAAAAATAACCCTGAGGAGATGACATTGCAGAATATCTTACCTCACTGCAACTGAACTTAACTAGTTTATTTCCATTTTATAAATAACACCTCAAATTAAATTTCTTTCTGATTGACAGTTCTGTATAAATCTATAGGTACAGTATGGTATTTTGATTCATAAATATATTGTGTCATGATCAACTTAGGGGTAATTAGCACATCCATGATTATACATTTTTTCATTTCTATTTTGAGCACATTCAAGATCCTCACTTCTACTTTCTATTTTCTAACTATATCTTCTAACACTGACTGTGAACCTTGTATCTGGGATTATTATGAATCCTGAGTCTCAGAGTAACCTGCCTACAGCTTCTAGAAGACACAGGTGGCAATATCTCTGAATGTCGATTTTATTCAACCTTTATGGGTGAAAACATTTGATATTAAATAAAGGTAGATAATCTGGTGATGCATGCTCATCAGTGTGGAGCAGAAACAATGTCATCACAAAGCAGATTCTGGAGTCTTACCATTTTGATACTCCATCTGTCAACTTTATTAGAATATCCAGGGGCTTCCAGTGGCTCTACTAAGATACCTGTGTCTTAAGAGGGATCAACTCAAGTCTAGGTTAGTCGCCTCTGTTGTTCCCTTTCACAAGTTGACCCAGGCTTCATGCGTTCTACCCAAAGAATGGAGACAACACAAACATGACCATATAGCTTGAATATTAAAGAATCTGGCCATTTAAAAAATCTACAATTTGCCCAGGCTTAGTACATGTGCCTAGTGTGGATACTCTGAGCCATATGTGTCTGCTGCTTGGCATTCTATAGATTTCCTTCACTTTCTAGAAGATCTTCTTTCTTCTGCATTGAGAAGGAATATGCTACTCTCTTCTGTGCTGACTCTACAGGGAATTCCATGTTTTTTCCTGTGATCAGGGACATTTCCCTTATATAAAATAGGCCTGTGATCATGGGAATGCAGTGTGGAAATGAGATCTTCCTGGGGAAAGATAAAGGTTTGTTTCCTTCCACAACTAAAGTTAATGTACAAGCAACACACATAGTATGTATTACAAATTTACGTATAAATATAAATACAGATACATTTTACAAATAGGTACAATTTTTGGCTTTCAACTCAATTGTATCTGTTCTGTATCCTTTTTTTTGAGTCTTTCAAGAAGAGTTCTACTCTGTCCCTACTCAATCCCAAGGAACTAATGTTTTCTCCAAATGCCAAACAAAGAATAAAAGAAATATAATTATTCTATTAGCACAATTGGTCTGAACACTGTCACCACTTGTTTTGGGATACTAATCTCAGAAGGGTTCCTATAGGGCCAGTGTCATTTTTCCACAGTTTCATTCTTGTTGGTTCAATGGACTTCTTCATGTCCACTAAGGCTATTGCTACTTTAGTTTATGCTTCTAAGATCAACCATTGCTTCCTCAAACATGGCTTTATGCCTCACAGCTGAATCTGAATAAATAGGCAAGCCTTAGTAAAACATAACACTGCAAACAATTTTTCACACAAATGGCAAGGCCTAATCTGCCTTCACGTTAGAATGTTTCTTGCTGCTTCTGTCCAGTAGTTACCATGAAAACTTAAAAAGGATTACTCTAGACATGTGTGACCAAAGAGACAAGGGGGAGCCCTGGGACAGACCTCAGTTAGCACCCTAGCTTTTTTCTTCCTCTGTTTTTAATTGGTAAGAGTATATGTTACATGAGGCAGTTTTAGTTTACAAATCAAGGAGTACATTCCAAAGGTAGATAACAGGACATCAGAATGTAGTAGAAATTGGGCACACAAAAGACAAGACATTAATCCGGTTTTTGGACAAGATCACTGTAATGTTAAGCTCTCAGAATCCCATGTCTTTCCTCAAATGCTGGCTAGAGCAAGCACAAGCCAGCAGTTTTCCACTGCACTGAGGCTTTCTCCACATACCATGTCCAACCAGACTTTCTGCACCCAGCCATAGTTCCCATTAAGCTCTAGTGTCCCAATGGTTTCCCAACTAGAAAACCTTTTTTGGGAATACTCACACCTAAGAAGTAGTTTTTAAAACATATTTTTGAGTATCAAAAACAGAAAGGGCTCATAGATTCTCTTTGGGAAAGCTTTAATTCCTTTTCAAACTGGCTTGCTCTGCCAACAGTGATTTGAATATCAATTATAGTGACAGGGAAATTTTATTATATAACCATGACAATGATTCTCAGGAGAAATGTCTTATTTTCCATTAGTTGTGCCTGTCTAAGTATAGGTTTGAATGTTGAGCAACAATGGTCCCTAAGTCAAAAAGAAAACAAAGTTTTATTTTATTCAATACCTGTTCTGGCAATAAACAGATAAGCCAAACAAAATTTTTAGCTGTATTGGTGTTACATGTCTGTAATCTCAGCTGATCAAGAGGCTGAGGCAAGAGGATCTGAGTTCCAGGTTTATTGTTCTCAAAAGTAATAAAAACAAAAAGGCAAGTGATACAGTACTTCATTAGCATGCACAAAATGCGGAATGCAATCCTTAGTAAAATCCTCAATAAAAGCAGCAAGAACAAAAATAACAAGAGAACCAGCTCTGCACCTAATCTACCATCGTTAAAATATTCCGGTGCTAGATGGTAAAGATGTACTTTATCAGGAAAAGGCATTCCACATTTAAACTGAATTCTTCAATCTATTTTATTCTTGGTTACCTGTCTACATGAGGATGACATATAATGAAAATTCACTATTTTCAATACAAATAGCCATGGCTTGTAGTTTTAGGCAAGCAGTTATGTGTCCAGCCTCTATTCATCGCGTTCAGGTTAGAAGGAAGTACCATAGGTCTGCAAGTGTAAAGATATTTCTACATTTTGGGTATTCGATCTCAAGAAATATTTTTACCTCGGTGTTTTGAATTTTTGTGCAAATAAAGACATCTTTACACTTTGTCAGTGTGTCCTTTACTCCTGTGTAAGTATACTACCAACAGATATTACAGGAAATCAAATTGAAGTAATTTCAACAGATTAGAATTCGGTATGTTCATTATAAAGGAAGATACTTGAAAGAGGTGAGTGAGGTGAAGAAGAAAAAGGTAGATGAGTGAAGAGGGGAGAATATAGTCAAGAATTCAATGCATATTCTACAAAATTAAGTGAAAGAAGAGTTGGGTTGGGAGGGAGGGATGAAAATGCTGAAGGGGTGACACCGATTAGCATACTTTGCATTGAAAAATTACTCTGTTAAATATAACTCTTTTGTATGACTACTTAAAGACAATAAAAATAACGAGCCAATCTGTGAAACATGAATATAAAAGTTTATCTTATCACTTGCTGGATTACATATGGTTTTAGCGTTTTCTTTGTCATATCATCAATGACACTATTAAAACTATTAAAACTAAAAGTATACTAAAAATAAATCAGTATAGACACATGCTCAGTTTTCTCAAAATATATAATGAAGCATTATTGTTATGATACTGCATAACTATCAATAATTTAAAAAGTACCTATGCTGAATGATTAAAAACTAAAATTTTACTAGGAAAGTTTTACTTTGAGTATGAGAATGAAAATACAAAATGGCAAGGAGAGCAGATTTGGAAAAGCATGGCTTGCCCCCTATAGCAAGTCTTCATCTCTAGAATCCATTTGGGATCTGACAAACATGAGTGGTTTGTGGATCAAATCCAACTTATTGGCATTATTTTCTGTAAGGGAACAGTTATTTACCAAGCCTTTAATTCATAGCACTTTGTGTAGAGTGTTGCAAATATCTTGAAATGGTCATGGCATAATTCACAGATACCAATAAATTTTAAAAAATGAAAACATTCTAAAAATTGTGAAATTAAAAATAGATTTTCTACATTTCTTGAAAATGAGACTTAGTTGCAATCATGTAGTATGTAAGTCCCATCAGGACCATACATGATGCCAGGAGATGCTAACCACATGAGTTCTGAGTAACTAATGGTCCCTATAGTTACATACACTCTGGACTTACATATATCATCTAGCTTACACCATTCCCTTTTGTTTCCTAGGCAACCAAATTGAGTTCTATATAACATAAATCACAAATCACTATTGCTTCCTATTTATCTATGGAAATCATCAGCATATATACATTGGGTTAATTCAGAAGAGTAAAAGGGCCTTTACCAATGGGAGTCAGCTAGTGATTCCCAACAAGAATGCGTCAGGTTTGATCAAATAGGAAACTGGGAAGACATTTAGTAACTATTCTAACCAAGAAGATTCAAAGATGAGTCCACAAAATGAGCAGAAAAGAGGTACAAAGTCTATTTAACAAAAGGCAGTTGAATGACCCCAATTGTCTAGCAGCAGAGATTATTCAGACACAGAAATCTAGCTAAATCTGGCCCAAATCACTCCAGAATATTTGTCTATACAGACAAGGAACTAGTGACAGGAATGGTTTGCCTTGACAGCTCCACTCTTTAAAAAGTTGGGATTTAGTTGCTGGTATTTCTGTGTGGTTGCTGCTGCCATCATAGCTGGGCATCTTCTATTGCTCACTGCTCATATAATGTATGAACAACCACTGCTGTCAGAACTAGATATTAACACCACAGGTGGGGTAACGAGTTGCTGCCACCCCTCTTACTGTGAACCTTCTGGTCAGAGGACAAATGCATAAGGCCTTTTGCCTCTGTGCCTGAGGAAACTCCCATGGCCAGATAGGAGTCACTACCCTCCTTGGAGGAATTACTACCCTGTGACCTGTTTGAACTGCTAGTGCCTCCATTTTTGTAACCTCCAGAGACAGTGAGCTTCTGTCTCTAGCATAGTATTTACTTGTGATCAAAATCACTAATTATGACCAAAGTAGCTACAGGGAGATTACATTGATTTTAGTGTCTACAAAGGAGTGAAACCAACAAAATGGTACCTCAAAACAAATGTTTTATGAGGCAACTCTTATTAAGCAAATTCATAAAATTGATCAAAGACCACCAAATATACAAATCTCAAAGTGAAATGCAAGAAATATGAAAAATAAGGTAGTACAACATCTCCCCCAAATCATTACTCTCTAGCAACAGATTGCAAAGACATTGAAGCATTTTAATATCTTAAATGAATGACTATAATAAGCTGCCTGGAAAGTTGGGCACTGGTGGCTCACACCTGTAATCCTACTCAGGAAGATGAGATCTGAGGATTGCAGTTCAAGGCCAGCTTAAGTAGAAAAGCCTATAGGATTCTTTCTCCAGTTAACCACCAAAAAGCAAGAAGTGGATCTTGTGGCTCAAATGGTAGAGTGTAGCCATGAGTGAGAAACTAAGGGAATGTACCCAGGCTCTGAGTTCAAGCCCTAGTCTCAGCACAAAAAAAATGAACAAATAAAAAAATTTCATAGGATAGAAGAGAATACTGCTTAAATGAAGTTAGAAAGGCAATGAATGAGTCAAAGACACAGGAATTTTGAAAACAAATCCAATGCAAATCTTGGAAATGTAAAGATCAATAAGTCAAATAGAAATCTCAGTTGAAAATTTACAAACAGACTAGATCAAGTAGAAGTAAAACAAAAATTTTTAAACTTGGAAAATAGGCCTTTTGAAATATTATATTCAGACTCCCAGCTCCTCCCTCCCAAAAAGGAAGACAAACAGAACATTCAAGAATTTTGGGACACCATTAAGTGCACAATAAAACATCATGTCTTTGCTGAACAAAATGGAGTTTGACTAGATGCTATAAAACAAAAGAAATGTTGGAAATCATACAAACACAATGAGGCAGAACAACAGCTTAGAATAACAATGGGTCACTAAGGGAGCCATAGGAAAATTAAGAAATTCCCTAAAACAAACATAGCAAGACACCATACCCAAACTTATAAAATGAAGCAAGAACAGTAATGACAGAAATCTCTACACAAAGAGCAACTATATAAAAAACACTAAAAATGATTTCAAATAAACTAACAATTTCAAACAAATAACCATCAAGGATTTAGAAATCAAGAACAAAAAAGTATTTTTAAGTATATATTTTTTAGTGTAAAGATACTGAACAGAGGGGTTACAGTTACATGAGTAAGGTAATGAGTACATTTCTTAGACAGCATTGTTACCTTCTCTTTTGTATTTCCCCTACCATCCCTTCCATCCCCACATCCCCGACTACTCCCAACCCCCATGAAGTTGTAAAGTTCATATTCAGTATAGTGTTCTGTATGTCATTGTTACAATGGGTCAAGCTATATCCTTATTTCAGCATTTTGTTATTTCTCTTCCCCTCCCCAAATTAGAAAAATGTATAAACAAGATGCAGGGCACTGGAAACAAATACAGTAACAACAGGGGTTATACCATGGGGGGAAGAACATATAAAAGAAACAAAAAAATCACATAGGACATTATAAATACATTTAAAACAATAGCAAGAAGGATGAAAATCTCTTGTGTCTTGGTGGTTCATTTCACTTGGCATCATCTTATATGGTCATACACACATAGCTTTTGATCTTTTCTTCTTGTCCTAGACGTATACGAGTTATTTCAAATAAGGGAAACCATGGAACCAACAATGCAATAGGGTTTCCTTTTGGCCTCATCCACTCCAGTATCTGTTATTATTAGATTTCTTGATTCTAGCCATTCTAACTGGGGTGAGGTAGAATCTTAACTTTGTTTTGATTTGCATTTCATAAAAAGATATTTTTTAAAAACACTCAAATAACAAGTAATGAAATTAAACCAGTAAATTACAATTTTCCCAACGAAGTGAAACTCAGGATCAAGTGGCTTGCTGTTGAAATTTTACTATTTTAAAGTCTAATGTTAAATTTTTCTCAAACTATGCCATATAACAAAAAGGGGAAGCACATACTCATTCTGAGTCTAGCACTCCTCTGCAGAGAACCACACAGAAATAAAACAAAAACATCTTGAATTCAACACATCACAAAGATCATACACTATGACCAAGTTTCATCCTAGGTATGCAAGGATAGTTCAAACTATCAATGAATATATATGTCATATAAACAAAATGAAGGGGAAAGATCATAAGAGCACCATAAAAGATATAGAAAAAAACACTTAATACAATTCAACATCTTTATGGAAAAAGCCCTGAAAAAGCATTATATTTCCTGTTATGTCTGATAAACACTACCAACATCATACTGAATACAGAACAATTTAAAGTGTTGTCTCTAATATCCAGGTACATGACAGGAATATCCACCATTAAAAAGTATTAGAAAGTTTAGAAAAATGAGGTAAGTGAGAATTAAAACATGAATAAAGAAAGAAGAAATAAAATTACCCTTGTTACAAATACAGATCTGTACATAAAAATCTAAATATGCCACCAATAAGTTCTTGGAAGAGATAAATTAACCAAAGCAGTGGAATGTAAAACTAAAATTGATTTCATTCATATTAGTTACAGAAATCTACTTTAACCAAGTAACTGAAAGACCTGTAGAATGAAAGTTCTGAAACAGTGATAAGAGCAATTGAAGAAGCCAATTAAAGATACAAAGGTCTCTCACATTTATGAATTAGAAGAATTAGTTTTATGGAAATGTCCATACCACACAAAATGATTTGTAGCTTTATGCAATCCCCATCAAAATATCAATGATATTCTTCACAGAACTAGCAAAACAATCCTAAAATTCAAATGGAAGAAAGACCCCAAACATCCCAAACAATCTGGATCAAAAAGAAAGAGGGATTATAATTCATGATTTCAAGAGATACTACAGAGCCACAGGAAACAATATGGCATAGTACTGGAATAAGAACAGACACACAGCCATTAGAAATCCCAGAAATAAACCCACACATCTAGCCAACTGATTACTGATGATGGGACCCAAAATATACATTGAAAAATAAGACAACTTCTTCAACAAATTGCAGTGGGAAACTGGAATATAAACATGTAGAAGACTGAAATTTAACTACTCTCTCACCAATCACACAACTCAATTCAAAACAGACAAAAACCCAAATGTAATACCTAAAACACTGAAACTGCTAGAAAAAAACATAAGGAAAACACTGGTAGACATTGGAAGTTATTTTTTGGTTAGGACTCCAGGAGTGTAGGAAACAAAAGTAAGAACTGATAAATGAGATTCCACTTAACTGAAAAGCTTTTGCACAACAAAGCAAACAACCAGGCAAAGAGACAACCTACTGAATGGAAAGAAATACTTGTCTGCTATTGATCTGACAAGTGAGTTAGTATTAGAATATATAAATAATTCAGCAAAATTAACAAAAATCCAGTAATCCAACCAAAAAAGGTCAAGTAGGGTGAATAAGAATTTCTCAAAAGAAATACAAATGTTCAATAAATACTTTAAAAATAGTATCAGAACACAGCAAATCAAAACCACGAAGATACCAACTCATTCCAATTACACAAGGCATTATCAAAGAAATAAAAATAAATGCTAATGAAGTCATGGAAGGAAATAAAGTATTTTAAATTAGTAAATCTACTCTAGAAAACAGTATGGAAGTACCTCAAAAATGAATTTTACTTTCTGTGGATATGTACTCATACGTGGAATTGCTAATCATATGGTAGTTTTTAAATGAATCTTTCCAATCCAGAGTAATCACCATTCTTTACCTACTCATTAAATAAATAAAAGTGTATTCAGATGCTATTGTATTTAAACCCAGGCTTATCTTGGAATTGTGGGGCTAAATCCTCTGCCACATAAGCAATAAAGCAACATAACAAGGCTACTTGGGCAAGCTGAGAAGACTTTCCTCCCTGAATGGGGCACAGTACAAACTAAGGCATAGCTTTTCCCTCTGGCATGGATTTTACAGCACATTTTCTAAAGACTCAGAAAAGCCAACAAATGAATGAATAGTGAATTCTTCCCTTGCCACTCTAGTGGATTCATAAATGGTATTGTAGGATATTGCCTGACTGAATAGAATGAAGACCCTAAGAAAGAACAAGTCCTAAAGCTAACATTACTGAGAAAATGAGTCAATGTCTATCAAAATTGTTTATTCAAGCATGATAAAAGAAAAAATAATAATGGCAACTATTGTCATTGTCTCTCAACATAGACTACGCAGTAGGTACCCATTAAGACTGC
>NW_027203966.1:0-46317 GCF_024711535.1 Dipodomys merriami | reverse complement strand
CTAGGCTTGGGTAATTGACTGGCATTACAATCCATTCTATACCCAAGGTTCTTCTCTGTTCCTATGTACATGTTGATGGGACAATACAAAATAACTTAGAAATTCATACTTGTGCTTTCAATACATCAGAACTTGCATTAACAGATAATCCAGAAAAGAATCAGAGAAATGAAATGGAAATACAAAATTGCTCTTCCTGGATGACTCAATACAAATGAATAAGTTTATGAAGTTAACTCTGAAAGTAATAGATTATAAAGGAGATAATAGGTGTGGATTAGAAAGGAATTGTATGGGAAAAAATCTTACCAAACAATATTGGCTCAGATCATTTATGTCTCTGATTCAGGTGTGAAGATAAATTAGGCTTCTTAACCAGCTGTGTAATCCTAGCTACTCAAGAAGCTGAGATTTGAGGACTAAAGTTCAAAACCAGCCACAGCAGGCAAATAAGAGACATTCTTGCCTCCATCAGATCAAGAAGCTAGAGGAAAATGTGTGTCTTAAAAGTAGAGCAAAAAAGCTCTGAGCAAAATGGCAAATCAAGAACGCAAGGCCCTGAGTTCAAGCCCCAATATGAGCAAATGATAGCTTTCCTTGGCTTTTTATCTCATTACATATTCAGCAGGCATATTTAAATATTCATAGCCATGCTTCTTTTCAGACAATCAAACTATGTTACCTCATTTTCACACTGATTATCTGACTCATTCCTATGACAAAATTATTTGGTTTTTAAAAAATTTTATGTTATTGTAAATATGCTGTACAAAAGAGTTACAGTTACACAAGTAAGGTAATGTTAGTTTTCTCCTACTATCCCTTCCCTCCCCTGCCTCCTGCAATCTCCAATCCCCACTTCCCCCAACACCTCCCCATCTGCGGTTGTAAAGTTCATTTTTAACGTTGTGTCTTGTATCATTGTTGCAATGGATCATCCTGTGTACATGTTTCAGCATTCCCCTTCTCCTCCCCAAATTAGATAAATGCATATACAAAATGCATCAAGGGAGGGGAGGGCGGATAGGAGTGTGGGAGGTAGGGGAGGGAAAGGATAAGGGGCAACAACATGGAAGAGAAGGGGTAACAATGATCGACAAGTAATGTACTCATTGCCTTATTCATGTACAACATCTTAACAATAAATTTTTTTTAATTGTACAATAAAAAAAAGATTCAGGGTACCAAAATCAAATTCAGTGACAACACAGGATATACCATAGGGAAAAGAACATAAAAAAGAAACAAAAATTCACATACTTCATTAAAAAACAATAATAGAAAAACCTCTTGTGTCCGTAACTTTAGGGGTTCATTTCACTTCCCATCATCTTATATGGGTGATATGTACATAGCTTTTGAGCTCTTCTGTCCATCTGATAAAATTATCATAAATGTATACTAAATTATTGAAAATAAGGAAAACGATGGGACCCATATTTCTTTGAGTCTGGCTTACTTCACTTAATTTGATTTTTTCCAAGTCTTCCCATTTCCTAACAAATGGGAAGGTGTCATTCTTTCTGATGGAAGCATAGAATTCCATTGCATACACACACACACACACACACACACACACACACACACACACACACACACACACACACACACACTAATATATTGGTGTGTGTGTGTGTGTGTGTGTGTGTGTGTATCACATTTTCTTGATCCATTCATCTACTGAGGGGCATCTGAATTGGTTCCATATCTTAGCTATGGTAAATAATGCTGCAATAAATACAGTTGTGCTGGTAGCTTTAGTATGGCCTTGTTTGTGATCATTTGGGTAAATTCCCAGAAACGGGATTGCTGGGTCATAGGGGATCTCTATGTGAAATCTTTTGAGGAACCTCCATACTGCTTTCCAAAGTGGCTGAAGAAGTTTACACTTCCACCAACAATGCATCCCCTCCAACATCTGTTGTTATTAGATTTCTTTAATTAAGAAAATTTCACCCTGTGCCAAGGAGCCCTAGAGTTCCTCCTATTGCTTCCTGTAATATTTTCAGGTGTCTACTTTGACATCGAGGTCTTTGATCCATTTGAAGTTGATTATGGTGCAGGGTGATACATATAGATCTAGATTTAGTTTTCTGCAGGTGTTTAACGAATTTTGCCTGCACCATTCACTAAACTGGCTTTCTTTCTTCCATTTATTTTTTTAGCTCTTTTATCGAAGATTAGGTGGCTATATGTCTGTGGTTTCACTGCTGTTTCTTCAATTCTATTCCATTGGTCCTCAGGTCTGTTCTTGTGCCAGTACCAAGCTGTTTTGATTGCTATGTCTTTTTCGTAGACTGAAAATTTGGTATTGATATTCTTCCAGCACTATTCTTTCTGTTAAGGATTGTTTTTTTCCTATTCCGGGTCTTTTATTGTTCCATATGAATTTTTGGGTTGCTTCTTCTATTTCATTTTTTGAGTTCTAAGTATGTTTTACATATGAGGCCCTTGTCTGATGTGTGGCTAGTAAAGATTTTCTCTCAATCTGTGGGCTTTCTACTGATCTTGCTAGCTATGTCCTTTGCCACGCAGAAGCTCTGCAGTTTTATGCAATCACATTTGTCCACCCTTTCTTTGATTTGTTCTGTGTCTGAGTCTTTATAAAGAAAATGTTTGCCTATGCCAAGGAGCCCTAAAGTTTCTCCTCTTCCATCCTGTAATGTTTTCAAGGTGTGGTAGAAATGTTTTATAATTATATTCCCCCATAATAGAGAAAGAATAGGCATATTTGCCTTTAAAAGACAAAGGGCAACAATGGAAGGGGAAAAAGTAAATGTGGATTAAAGAATACTAAAATCAGACAAAGTCATTATCCTAAACTTCGTATGTTGGGTTGACTGGCAATTGTCATTTTTGAATGAATTGTTTTAGGTAATGATAAACAAATGCAACTACTGAACCTGTATGATTTCTTACCTTTTGTCAAAGTTATATAAAGATCACCTCCTATAGTTCCTTCATATTGCTTGCACAGAAATCGTCTAACATCCCTAGTGTGTCAACAACACTCTACCACTATAGATTAGATTTTACTCTTGTACTTCACATAAATGGAATCATAGTGATTTACTCTTATAAATCATTCTTCTTTCATGAACAGTAATGTTTCGGGTTTCTAAATGTATTTTTTCATTTCTTTCATTAAGAATTATTAGGTTTTCTCAATTTTACATTGTTTACCAATTTTGGGTGCAATTTTCATTTTTATTTATTATTCTTAATTTCAATATGGTGTGCTGGGTGGGGACGAGGTCACAATTTAACATGTTCATCTGTGTTCAATGTTTCTTTAACCAGAGTCACCCTTTCCACCATTCTTCCCCAACACATCTGGCCCCTTTTCCAGGCTCACTTCCCATTTCCAACTTATTTTTTAAATCACAGTATGTGCATTGAGCACACTGTATGTGTTCATTCTCTATTCATTTTATTCATTCATCCAACCCCTCTTACCAGTCACCCAGCTCACACAGAACATCCCATTCCATCTTTTGTTTCACATTCCTGATAGTCATTTTGTTCAATTCTATATTGCTAAATTTTCTATTATTTTTAGAAGATTACCTCCATTCACTTTCACGTCTGCGCATACTATACACTAGTCAACTAAATTGTGTGCATATATCTATGCCTCTGAAGAAAATTAGTTTTCCCTCATTATTATAAGTAATCTTTTTTACAGTTTTCTTTCAATAATTTTCACGGAGATATGTTTATGTTTCTCTTCACTCATAACTTAAGGAATTAATAGCAGAATCATATGATGAGCATAAGTTCAATTTGTGAGAAATTGTCAAATGTTTTTCCAGAGGGTAATAAAATTCTATCCTCTCATTAATAAATTATCATAGATTCTTTTGCTATCTTTCTTAAAGCTTGGTATGAAACTTTTTAGTTTTAGTCATTCTCTAGAGTATGTTTAAATTTAGATTGAGTTTTTCTGACCAAGACATTGAGCCTCTATTTTTATATTATGTTTTTTATCATGAATATGCTGATTTTTGGAGGGATGTCTATGTTATTTTATTAGTACTTTGTTACACTAGGGTTATATTCTGCTTTCCCACTGATATATGAAACATTTTTCAGAAAGAGTCTCTGTAAACAAAGCTTAAGAAATTTTTGACAGTAAATCTTAGTGTAAAGGAGCTATTCTGTGGAAACAAATGGAGCTTCAAAACAATGTTTGCACCGGGCGCCAGTGGCTCACGCCTATAACCCTAGCTACTCAGGAAGCTGAGATCTGAGGATCACGGTTCAAAGCCAGCCCACGGAGGAAAGTCTGTGAGACTCTTATCTCCAATAAACCACTAGAAAACTGGAACGGGCACTGTGGCTCAAGTGGTAAAGTGCACACCCTGAGCTGAAGAGCGCAGGGACAGCGCCCAAGCCCAGAGTTCAAGTCTCATGACCACCACCAACAACAACAAAAATCTTAGCTGCTCACAAGACTGAGATCTGAGGATAGTAGTTCGAAGCCACCTGAACAGGAAAGTCAGTTAAAGTCTTGACTCTAAATAACCACCAAAAGTGGAGCCAGGGTCTGGAGTCAAGCTCTAGCATTGCAAAAAAGAAAAACAACAACAAAAATAAAACAAAGAAAAACTGAATATTTTGAGTGAAACTATAATGATTTCAGTTGACCTATAACTCCACTCTCAGCTTCATATTTAATTACTTCCTCCTTATTAATATTCCCACATCCAACAGCACAAAGTTGCATTGATTTGAACTCCTAAATAAAAGGAAGCTAATTTTTAAGTGTTTAAATGTTCACATTTAGAATAATTTGTAAAACTTTTGAACTCCTTAAATCTTAAGAGAAAGTAACTACCTTAGCCAGCATTAAACTTTCAAAATATTGACTTTGCTACCTGTGGCCACTTTGTTGAGTTATAATGTTTTCCTTTCTATTCATTTTTTTCTTTTTGTTCAGATGAATGAATGAACACAAGTGTGTCTTCATTTAAAACTCTTACTTTGGGCCACTATAATCAGTTCACTGACATGCACAGTTCTCCACATGGTTCTTTATTTACTCTATAGGTGCTTAATTTTTATTAGAAATCACTGAAGTAAAAAAAAAAATCTAGCAAGTGTCCTAGAAATTTTAGAAGGTTACATGAGTAACATTTTAATATTTTTAAAATATACAATAAAAATGTGATAGTTAACCAAAAAACTACTTTTTTTTAGTTGTGTAAAAGTGAGGGCTTTGAAGTTGAAGGTGGAAAATAGCTTTAAAGCTAGAACTGGTAGTTTTTCTTGTCCCTCAGGGGATAAAGGAGCTTAGTTGAGCTCAATCCCCATTAAAAATAATACTGTGATACAATTTCTCATTAGTAATATTTAGTTTGACTTCTTTTAAGATTTCCTCTATCTCTGGTGGTTGGTTATATGTCCTAACCATGAAGCAAAATAAAAATATATTTCCACGAGTTGCTTTAATGAACTACCTTTGGTGTTTTTTCACAGTAAATAACAATACATTTTCTGGTTACCAGGTGATAGAAAGATAACAAAGTTTCTTATGATAATTACTTCTAATTAAAACAACTGCTAAATATACATTTACCTGTATATTTCAGGTAAATTGGAAAGTGGTAATTGTTCATGTATATGTTTTTAATCTCTAGATAGGTAATCATGTATGCTCTGATTTTAAATTTAGATAGTAGTAGTTATCAGAATAAATAACACATGTGAGTGCTTAGCGCATGCAAAAATAATAAATGCATGTGAAAGCTGAATTACATGACAGAATTAGTTATTCCTTTTCTCTGGAAAGAAGTCATGAAATTTCTTCCTAGCCCAATGCACATTTATGTCTTCATTCACCTTTTTGTTAATCACTATAAAAATATTATTTCAGGTCATAAGATATATACAATTTTGTTGCATGAATAAAGTTAATTACAAATAATATCACCACAGGTGAAGATAATTAACTTCTTGATGTAATTTATGCTTTTCTTTTTCTGTGTCTAAGTCAGAAATTTTCAGTCCCTGAGCATTTATTCTCATGTACATATGCATACATATTCATACACACATATGTACGTATATACAGATATGCACATATACATGTGTTTATGTGTTATACACAGCTGCACATGCTTGTATATGTGTATTTATGTATATATGTGAACATACATCTTTCTTCTCTACAGTGCTCAGAAAACTTCACCCAAACTTTTAATGAGTAAAATAAGCTTTACTTATTGTCAAATGAGAGACATAATAAGAATTTTTAATAAGTCATTTGTGTCATCCAACCATATACTTTAGCATCCCTTTTTCTCTAAATATTTCTAGAAGATTAAACAGATTATTTCAAGGATTTCAGAGCTTTGAAAGCATACACAATGGAATTCTATGCCTCCATCAGAAAGAAGGACATTGCCCCATTTGTTAGGAAATGGAAAGACTTGGAAAAAATTATAATAAGTGAAGTAAGCAGACCCAAAGAAACATAGGTCCCATGGTTTCCCTCATTTGCACTAACTAGTATATGTCTAAGTCAAGTAGAAAAGATCAGATAAGTTGATGTTAGGGGAATGAAACCCAAGATAAGTATTCAAATTTTTTTTTGTTTTGTTTTTCCTTTCATGTAATTGTTTCTACCATATTTGTAAGATGATTTCCATGTTTCTTTGTATGTCCCTCCCCTACAGTATAACCCATACTTTCAGCGTTTTTGATGTTGGTTTTATTTGTGGAGGGGAAGGGAAAAAAACAAATCGTTTAACTAGGGATACATGTGGACCCATTTCAACAATGAGAAGTACAAGTTATTATGTCAAAAAACGAACTTAACAACCTTGGGGGGCGTGGGGGGACGATATGGTGGGAAGAGTGGGCAGGATAGGAAGGGATAGGAAGGGGAAACAACAAGGAGGCAACAATGCTTCATAGCAAATGTACTCGTTATCTTGCCCAGGTAATTGTAACTCTGCTGTACTGTATTCTCACACACACACAAAATAAGCCTGAAAACAATAAGGAACTCTTCTTCTACCTGACAGTTATCTCCCTCTTAGCTTGTCCTGACAACTGAGGGTGAGAGGGGATTTAGGCTTTCATTTCATTGATAGGATCCGTACCATCAGGCTTATAAGAAGTGTGAGAATTAAACGTTAAAGGATGAAAATTAAACGTTTCCACTTAGTTATCACTCCACCAAAAGTAACTTTGTAAAGCACTGCTACTTAATGTGCTGTAGGGTTAAAATTAACTCTAACTAAAAGAAAATTCCTTAACAAATGGTTCTCAAATACAATTTTTAAATGGTAAAGTAAGGCCACCTGGAAATCCATTACTGAATAAAAGAGGAAAAGAAAAGAAAAAAAAACTGGAGGAAAAAGTGTCAGAAACAATGTTTTTTGAATTATAAAACTTGAATTAAATGTATGCAACAGCCTAGAGTGTATTCATTTTTTATTCACCAAAAAGACTGAATTTAAGTAAGAGCAACAAACTTTTTGGCCCTTGAACTTGTCCTGATTCCATCCTGTGATGTCCAAATTCAAGTTAGTCTTGGAAACCAACAGCTCTTGCACTGCAATAGCTGTGAGAACCAGCAAATGAGAGCCACAGGAAAGCATAGCCACCGTGGGTGGCAAAGAAAGAGTTCTAGCAAGTTGTCATTATCTGGTCTGTCTGGAAACTCCATGTCAGTTGTTATTATTTGGCTTGTCTGATATTCCTGTGAAATCCTTTCTTTTCAAGAGGATTTTTTTACTTGATGTCACACAGATATTGCTTTGGGCCAAGAGTCCTTCACCTTTGAGCATTCTTTAGTCAAGCAATGACAATTGCATATATATCTGAGACAAGCAGAAAAGATCAAATAACATTATGTTAAGTGAAATGAACCCCAAGATAAGGACACAAGTTTTTTTTCTGTCTTGCTATTGTTTCTAACGTATGTATAAGGTACCACGTGTTTTTTTGTTGCTTTGTATGTCCCTCCCCCATGGTATAACCCTAGTTTCACTGTATTGGATGCTGGTATAATTTGGGGAGGGGAAGGGAAAAAATGTTTAAATAGGGATACAGGTGGATCCATTGCAACAATGAGATGTACAAGACGCAATGGTGAAAAAAGAACTTTACAACTTTGGGGGGAACAAGGAGGAGAGGACTCTAGGTGTGGAGGTGGGAGGGAGGGATAGTAGGGGAAAACAAAGGAGGAGGCAACAATGCTTGATAAGAAATGTACTCATTACCTTGCTCATGTAATTGTAACCCCTCTGTACAGTATTTTCACAATAAAAACATATTTAAGAAAATTTGCACAACTTTAGTAACTGATTAGTTAAATGAACAAAACCCCCCGCTAATTTGCCTAAAAATATATGGCAGAATCAAGGCAATTTATTCATATTGAATAAAAAGAAGGAAAAGAAGATAGAACATAAGCTGATAGAACATTTGAAAAAATAATGACTGAAACTGCCAAATTATTGAAAATTTCTGAGGATAGGATAAATTCAAGGAAAGCCACAATATAGAAATAATGTGTTAATTTCCAAAGGCAAACAGAAAACTTTGAAAATCCACAAGAACAAACACATTTTCCTGTCACGATATGAAGATCTTAATAAGATCTGCAAATGAGTCTCATCATGAACAATGCAGAGCAGAAGGTAAGCAATCTCATTCTTACGGGTTCACAGAAAAGCAAAAACACAGACTGAAAATGTGCGGGCTTCTTCCTTGGGTTCATTATGTTTGGCTGTATGTAAGCTCTTTCCCTTAAAATGATCTCTTTGCGTTTTTATTCCAGTGCTTTTGGGGTATTAGAAAAGAAAACAACAACATGGAGCCACACATGAAAATTTTGATCATCAGAAACATGTCCCATTTATTTATTTATTTATTTTAATTTTTTGGTCAATAGTGGGGCTTGAACTCTGGGGCTGCACCCTGTCCCTCAGTTCAAGGAGAGCACTCTACCACATGAGCCACAGCACCACTTCCCTGTTTCTGATGGTTAACTGGAACTAAGAAACTCAAAGACTTTCCTGCCTGGGCTGGCTTTTGAACCCTGATCCTCAGATCTCAGCCTCCTGAGTAGCTAGGATTACAAACATGAGTCACTAGCACCCAGCTTTCTATTTTATTTTTGACTATTAGTTTAACAGTTTAATATCTTACATTGAATTATTGAGTGGCATAATAGTCTAGTTCATCTTCCACATGTAGGTATTTTTCTTTCCAGCACTATTTTTTAAAAAGAGAAAGGTTCATTGTTCTTAAAGCCTTTGTTAATAGTAAGTTGCCTATTTATACAACTTGAGCAAGTGGTCAAAGGAGACAGAGGGAGATAGAACGAGAGGGAAAAGAAAGAAGAGAATATTACTAAAATCGTAAATGAATCTAAGAAAGCATGTTACCAAAATATACATCTGACAAAAGTATATTTGGATGTATATTTGTGTGTGTGTGTCTGTGTTTGTACTTAGTCTTGCATTCAGTTTTTCTCATTCTGGGAAATTATGGGCCATAATTTCACAGTATGACACGTAGTAATGTTCACATCTTATTCATACTTTTTAAATAAATAGCAAAGTCGCTCATGATAGCAGGACAAATACTACTTATTTGTTGAATATAAACAATGTGTATAGGGGCATAAATTTTTATATCACAGAAGTGGTAAAAACAGCAAGATTTAGAGGTTCAGGTACAAGAGAGTACAAAACACAATAATCTAAAAAATATATATCTCAAAATGTGCCGACGTGATCCTATTTCCAGTCAGCTTGCTCTGCGAGGAAGATGAACACACCGGCATCCTGAACAGAGGAATGTGAAATGTGATTACAGACTGTACGGCTTTGCAAAATTCCCAGCAGAATTTAATCAATCACTTTGAAACCTAGATGTGGTTTTGCAAAAGAGATACCACTTTTAAATTATCTGTAGCTTGTAAATGCACACAATTAATAATGTCTTTTGTGTACATGTATTATTTTGAAAAAAAGAAGCTACTAGAAACTGTATTATCTAGCCAAAAACTTTGAAAATTTGTGTGCCACAGGGCAATTTCTCACTTCTTTGAAAGGAATGTTCCATACCGAAAATGTCGAATGCCTCAGAGGAGGAAAAGTAGTATCAATTTATTATCTGAGAAAGGAAAAATTAATTGACATGGGACAATATATAACAGAATTACACTCATGTCAGTTGAAGTAAAAAAAATCGCATTCTGTTACTTGGTTGGGTTTGTTATACTTGTTTTCTAAAACAGAAAGAATTTCAAGACAAATAATTGACTACAATCTATCTGAATTAACAAAGGTAGTTTTGTTCACATTTAGAGATATTTGTCAAAATCCCTATCCATAAGAAACTGCCATAATAGCTGTTCTGGTTTTTCATAGTTGTAATTAGAAATACTGAGAAATTTCCCTAAATATTAAGATTTACATACCTTTTTTTTGGGGGGGGGGTCCGGTCGTGGGGCCTGAACTCTGGGCTTGGGCGCTGTCCCTCAGCTCTTAAGCTCAAGGCTAGCACTCTACCACTTGAGCCACAGCTTCACTTCTGGCTTTTTTATTTTTTCTGCTTATGTGGTGCTGAGGAATCGCACCCAGGGCTTCATGCATGCAAGGCAAGCGCTCTACCACTGAGCCACCTTCCCAGCCCATACTTTTTTATTTTTCTGTAATTATCAGTCTTAAGTAAAATTGCTTAACATTTCAATATATTATTTTATATTTCCATGTATCAAATGTCTCAAGTTGAATCTTGGGGTTCTGTAGAGAATCCTCTTCATTTTATAAAATACTATACTGAATTAATTACTTAAACCCTATATATTGTGACATTACTCTTGATACCCCTCTGAGTTTGCATTAGAATTACATTTAAAAAATACAATATTATGTGATCTTAACTATTCAGGAGGCTGAGATTTGCGGAATGTGTCTTAGGCATGTTTCTGATAATAAAACTAGTAAGTTCAGTCAAATTGGACTTTACTTATAGAATCCATTAGCTTGGCTTCTTCCAGCATTCATAGTTTGACACTGATAAGTCCTAGAAAGCATACTTCAACCACTGATATTTGTTTAAAATATTTTCTTCTAACCTTGTGCTAAATTTGACTTACACTTGTAAGTAGGAAATAAATGTCTTTATTATACTCCAGGGTTGAAGTTAGAGTGAACAACTTTTAAAAATAAATCAAATGGATGTTATTTTATAATAGTTTTTTTCACCATTACTGAACAGCTAAGTAAGATGAAAGAATACTAAAATATTGATGGGTGGATTAGAATAACCTTCTAAATATTGAATATATTCTACCACTGTTTCTGCAACATATGAAGCATGAACTGTAAATCCATACAGATAAGAAGCAATATGATGACTTACACAAGAGCAATCTAATGGAGTACAGTATAAAATATCCTCAGGAATGTAGTTAGAAGCCAGGTTGATCATTCACGTTTAAAACGTCATAAGCATTTTTTCTTTGAAGTTCAGAAATTATATTAAATTAATTCCAATTGTATTATATAATGTAGTTTCACAATACAATTTCTGTTTTGTGGATAAGATATTGAAGGATGATTTGACAATGGCTACAAATGGATACCAGGAACTATTTCAGTAGTTTATGTAAGACATGCTAGAGAGATTTGAAGTATGTTGAAAGTAAAGTGTAATAGATTTTCTAATAGAAAATAAGGGTATTTATAAAAAGATGGAGATGATTATATTAGAAAGCATTTAAGGAGGTTAATGACATTATGTAAGGTAGCAAGTGGAACATCATTGGTATAGCTACATGTTTACCAGCATATATATCAATAGTTCCATTTCAATTTCTAAATTAAAGATGTCTATTTGATATTTGAGTCAGTTGCAACTGAGTAGAATATTCATGGAAGAGATATTACTCAGAAGGCGATACAAATTTCCATCATATATAAAGAAGATCACTGCTGTCTCGAAGTTCCCAAGATAAGTAGTTGTACACTATGGAGTTTTCAAAACAAGTATTGAGATGGGGCAATGTAAATAGCTCACTTATTTTCAGGTTAACCATGAGTGCTGTTGTCAGGAAGGCACTAGAGGAGCATTTAAGAACATGAGGTGCACTTTCATAAATTTGTTAGAGGAAAAAACAACCTAAAATAACCTACAAGCTAATTAAGTATTCAAAATTTGACAAGGAGTACACAGATAAATAGGACATTCCTAGAGGGCATAATGGGTTGAAGGGCAGAGGGCAAAATTCAAACAGCATTTCCCCAAGAAACATTATTTAATCTTCTTGATCTGCATTATTCTAGTTTCATAAATGCATAGGGAGAACTTATAAAACCAATACTGATAAGAAAGACATGGTGTAGCAGGTCTAAAACATTGTACTACAATGTTTCTTCAGCAGAATCTGTGAACCTCTGCCATTTAAGTGGAAAATTCCACCTTCCTAAAATAGTTTTTGCAAACAAAGTAGCATCATAATCAGTTTTTTTAATTTTTATTTTTTATTGTGAACATACTGTGTAGAGGGGTTACAATTACATGGGCAAATAGTGAGTACATTTCTTATCAAGCAATATAGCCTTCTCTTTTGTTTACCCTTCCCATCCCTTCTCAGGCTCCCCCCGCCCCCCACCCAATCCTCATCACCCCCCCCACCAAAGTTGTAAAGTTCATTTTCAACATGACAACTTGTACTTCTCATTGTTGCAACGGGTCCACCTGTATCCTTATTTAAACGACTTGTTTTCCCCTTCCCCTCCGCAAATTATACCGACATCAGATACAGTGAAAGCAGGGATTATACTGTGGGGGAAGGACATACAAAGCAACAAAGAAATAATCTTATAAATGCTTTAGAAACAAATGCATGAAAGAAAAAAATATTTAAATACATTTCTTAGGGTTCATTTTCCTAGCATCACCTTATCTGACCTTTTCTGCTTGACTCATATATATACTAGATATTGCAAATAAGGTAAACCATAGGACCTATGTTTCTTTGGGCTTGGCTTACTTCACGTAATATAATTTTTCCAAGTCTTTCCAATTCCTCACAAATGGGGCAATGTCATTCTTTCTGATGGAGGCATAGAATTCCATTGTGTATATATACCACATTTTCTTGATCCATTCATCTACTGAGGGGCATCTGGGTTGGTTCCATATCTTAGCTATGGTAAATAATGCTGCAATAAACATAGTTGTGCTGGTAGCTTTAGTGTCGTCTTGTTTGTAAACACTTGGGTAAATGCCCAAAATTGGGATTGCTGGGTCATAGTGGAGCTCTATGTGGAGTCTTTTGAGGAACCTCCATACTACTTTCCAAAGTGGTTGAACAAGTTTACATTCCCACCAACAATGAAGTATGGTTCCCTTCTGTCCACATCCCCTCCAGCATCTGTTGTTTTTAGAGTTCTTGATTTTTGCCATTCTAACTGGTGTGAGGTGGTATCTCAATATTTTTTTGATTTGAATTTCTTTTATGGTTAGGGAGGTTGAGCATTTCTTCATGTGTCTATTGGCCATCCTTCTTTCTTATTCAGAGAAGTTTGTCTTTAAGTCATTTGCCCACTTATTTATTGGGCAGTTGTTTCTTTGAGGATTTGTTGCTGGGGGATTTAATTTTTTGAGTTCCAAGTATATTTTAGATATGAGACCCTTGTCCGTTGTATGGCTAGTGAAGGGGAGAAATATTTTGACTAATTTAATTTTACAAACTCTCTTTCTTGTGCATAATTCAAATTCTTTCCCCCTCCCCCATAGGAATAGTAAGGTAAGTATGCATTAATTCATGTCATAGCACAAGAATAGGTTGTAGTAAAACAGTGGCATTTTCCAAATTGCCAAATTGCCAGTATAAAAATTGTCAGAAGAACAGGAATATTACCTTCAGATTCTCCAAGGGGTGAAACTTTATGTTATCTGTTAAAAATGAATTATGTATCAGCTTCTCATAGTTCATATGTAAAATTTTTTATCTTGGTCTTGTTCCAATAGATTACCTTGATGTAATCAGATATAATAGTGTTCTTTACCAAAGACATTAATCAATAACTTTAAAATATGAAGTACTATGAATTTTTAATAGCTTCATCTTGAATAATTCAAGTCTTCTATCACTAAATGTAAAGTCAATGAATTAACTGATATTTTAACATGGCATACTATTTCTTTACTGTTTTTTTTTTAAATTTTATTTTATTTGAGAACATACTGTAAAGAGGGGTTACAATTACATGGGCAGGATAATGCATACATTTCTTTTTTTTTTAATTTTATTTTATTTTATTTGAGAACATACTGTACAGAGGGGCTACAATTACATGGGCAGGATAATGCATACATTTCTTACCAAGCATTGCAGCCTCTTCCTTTGTTTACCCTTCACCTCCCTTCCCAGCCTCCCCCCTCCCCCCACCCAATCATACCCCCCTCCCGCCCCCACACCGACATTGTAAAGTTGGTTTTGACATGACATTTTGTACTTCTCATTGTTGCAACAGGTCCACCTGAATCCTTAAACGACTTGTTTGTCCCCATCTCCTCCTCATGTTATACTGACATCAAATATAGTGAAAGCGGGTGTTACACTGTGGGGGAGGGACATACAAAGCAACAAAGAAATAATCTTATAAATGCGTTAGAAACACATGCATGAAAGAAACGAAAACATTAAAATACATATTTAAGGGTTCATTTTCCTAACATCACATTATCTGACCTTTTCCGCTTGACTCATACCTATACTAGATATTGCAAATAAGGGAAACCATGGGACCTATGCGTCTTTGGGCCTGGCTTACTTCACTTAATATAATTTTTTCCAAACCTTTCCATTTACTGTTTTTGTACCAAATTATTTACTACTATATATGCTATTTAATAAAGGCTAAGAAGTATAGTTTTGTATGTCAAGAAACATGATATATTTCTTTATATACACAATTTTATGCTTTTAATTTTTAATAATGATTTAGACTTTAGATGAATTAATATTTCTAATAAGAATGCAAATGGAAACATATAGTCTAAATTCATTAAAATATTTTATTAGTAGCTTAACTTAGAAGTCTAATGAAAGAAGATCTATTTTTAAAATAAAAATATAGGGATCTGGGGTTCAGGGAAATAGTGGAGATTTCCCGATCAAATTGAAACATAGGACTATAAATGACTAACAAGTTTCTCTGAAGGTTTAGAAAGAAAAAAAATAGACCTATAATTTTAATCCATGTATGAATAACACCTATAGTTTAGGTATAGAAAAAGGTTATAGTTTTATTAAATTTCCATGCTAATATTATGTGCCAGTATGCACAAATTTCATTATTAAAATGATTATATATGCATATTCATGTTTAAATATACATTTATACACACATATACATGCATACATACATTCATTCTAAGCCTCATGTAACTATTACATTTTGATAGCATACTAAGGACTTATAATTGTTAGTTAATTCTGAATCTTTAATAAAGACAATCTTCTTGTCAAGTACATAAAATAAATATCAATTTAAGAATGGCTTTAAGGATCATATAATAATTCTACTCTTTCATTGCATTACAATTACTTTAGTAACATTAATTACATATAAACCTTGTATGCAATCTGGTAATGGTAATATGTAAAAAATAATCCTATTTTTCAAAATAAGATGTGTTTATGAAGATGCTGAAAACACAAAATATATATTAAGAACCAGGGTTATGTATATCACTCATTCTTTGATATCAATAACTATTAGTATCAATTTATTATATACATACATTTTGGTTCACACTATAATTTAATTTTCAAAGGCACTGGAATGATGTTCAATACAGATACACTTTACCATGTGCAATAGTAATTTTCACTTTAAATGTTTTTATCATACTCTATATTACATTATATGTTTAATTAGAACAACCTTGCTTCTTATTTATCGTAGTAGTTTTACGTTTCTGCATGAAACAATGCAATTGTAATAATGATAATATATTTTTCTATGTCTATAGTAGAATTTATCTTTAAAATAAACCAAATGAAGTATCATGATTACATATATATTTTGGGCAGTAGATATAGCTTACTTTCAAGAGCAGGGAACTTATAAATAATGTAACTCTACAAAGACTATTCAATAGCTGTGAGAAATGTAGCAAAGATAAAGATTACAGAATGAGGAAAGAGAATTGTGTAGTGACGCAAATTAAATCCCAGGAGCATGAATAAAGACAACCTTGTAAAATAACATACAAGTAATTAATAAAATAAAACACCTAAAATTTTTCCTTTGCAAATTCTTTTTTAATATTTTAAAATTTTATTTTAGTGTAAAGATGCAGTACAGAGGAGTTACAGTCACATGAGTAAGTAATGAGTACATTTCTTGTCCAGCATTGTTAACTCTCTATTGTTTTTCTCCTACAATCCCTTCCCCCATTCCCTTACCCCCTCTCCAAGTTGTAAAGTTCATTGTCAATACAGTGACTTTTTTTGATAAACTAATATTTGATTTATTTTTTAAAATTTTTATTTATTTTTATTGTGAAAATACTGTTAAGAGGGGTTACAATTAGATGGGCAAGATAATGAGCACATTTCTTAACAAGCATTGTAGACTCCTCCTTTGTTTCCCCTTCCCATCCCTTCTCAGCCTCCCCCCGCCCCCCTTACCCAATCCTCCCTCCCCTCACCACCAAAGTTGTAAAGTTTGTTTTTGACATAACAACTTGTATTTTCATTGTTGCAACGGGTCCACCTGTATCCTTATTTAAACGACTTGTTTTTCCCTTTCCCCTCCACAAATTATAACAACATCAAATACAGTGAAAGCAGGGGTTATACTGTGGGGGAGGGACATGCAAAGCAACAAGGAAATAATCTTATAAATGCGTTAGAAACAAATGTTAAAAAGAAAAAAAAATTTGAATACGTATCTTAGGGTTCATTTCACCTAACATCAACTTACCAGACTTTTTCTGCTTGTCTCAGACATATACTTGTTATTGCAAATAAGGGAAACCATAGGACCTATGTTTCTTTGGGCCTGGCTTACTTCACTTAATATAATTTTTTGCAAGTCTTTCCATTTCCTAACAAACTGGGCAATGTCATTCTTTCTGATGGAGGCATAGAATTCCATTGTGTATATATACCACATTTTCTTGATCCATTCATTTACTGAGAGGCATCTGGGTTGGTTCCATATCTTAGCTATGGTAAATAATGCTGCAATAAACATAGTTGTGCTGGCAGCTTTAGTATGGTCTTGTTCGTAAATGCCAAAAATTGGGATTGCTGCGTCATAGGGGAGCTCTATGTGGAGTCTTTTGAGGAACCTCCATAACACTTTCAAAAGTGGTTGAACAAGTTTACATTCCCACCAACAATGAAGTATGGTTCCCTTCTGTCCACATCCCCTCCAGCATCTGTTGTTTTTAGATTTCTTAATTTTTGCCATTCTAACTGGGGTGAGGTGGTATCTTAATGTTGAGGTTGAGCATTTCTTCATGTGTCTATTCACCATCCTTCTTTCCAAAAGAACAGATCTCAGTACCAATGGAACAGAATCGAAAACCCAGAAATGAACCTACAGTCCTATAGCCATCCAATCTTCGATAAGGGAGCTAAAAAAATAGAATTGAAGAAAGACAGGCTCTTCAGTAAATGGTGCTGGCAAAATGGGTTAACTACTTGTAGAAAACTAAAGCTAGATCCTTATCTTTCACCTGCACCAGAATCAACTCCAAATGGGCCAAATCTCGGAGTCAAAGCAGACACTCTGAAAACATTACTGGATTGGATAGGAGAAACCCTGGGTCTCCTTGGCGCAGGCTGAAATATTCTTAATAGAGACCCTCAAACACAACAAATCAAAGAAAGGTTGGACATATGGGATTGCATGTAGTTACAGAGCTTCTGCATGGCAAAGGATATAGCTAGCAAGATCAATAGAAAGCCCACGGATTGGGAGAAGATCTTCACTAGCCATACCAGGGACAAGGGTCTCATATCTAAAATATACTTGGAACTCAAAAAATTAAATCACCCAAAAACAAATCCTCAAAGAAACCACTGCCCAATAAATAAGTGAACTAAAGACTTAAAGACAATATAGTGTCTTGTGAATATCATTGTTACAATAGGTCATCCTGAGTCCTTATTTTAGCATTTTGTTATTCTCCTTCCCCTCCCCAGATTAGATAAATGTATATACAAGGTGCAGCATACCAAAAGCAAATATAGTGATAACAAGGGATAGTCACATTTAATATCTTCAAAAGATAAAAATTTATATAAAGCCAATATTGTTTGTTTTTTTTTTTATCATTTTTGAGGGTTTTTTCACTTTTTCAATTACCAACATACCTAATCAAAATCTAACTTTCTTGTGATGTAATCGAGGTTTAGGTCCAAATATAGTGAAATTCAAATATTCATTAAGTACAGCTTATCACTTATTCACTCATTCATTCATAATGGAACTATGTTACTTGCAGGTAACGATGGGAGGAGAAGATGAGGGAGAATGTTGGAAAGGGTGACAATGATCAAGATACACTGCACTCATAACCTGACTTACAGAATTATTAGCTCTGTACAACTACTTATTCATATATTTTAAAATATAATAAAATGAATTTAAATTATGTAATATGGTGAGAATTTTTTCTGGCTTGTCAAAGAATATTCCTGGTAATTCATGAATATTTTACAGTATTAGTTTTTTTAATAGGTAATGCATTTTTTATTATCAAGGTGATTTACAGAGGGATTACAGTTACATAAGTAAGATAATAAGTACATTTCTTGTCAAACTTGTTACCCCTCCCTCGTTAATCTTGCTTCATCAAAGCTATCATTTTGATGGAAAATAAAAACTATATGGCAAAAATACAAATAATTTTTTATGTTTTCATAAGTTCATGTGATATTATTCCTTATACAGTTAAAAATGAGGAAACAACTTACTTTCTGTGTGTGAAATTTGAGTGTGTATCTAAAGAACATTAACAATAGAGAACTAAAGTATAAGTCGTTTCTATAGATTCTCCTGTTTTTAGTAGTCTTTAAATCCTTAGAAGGTACAAACCAGCATTATCATTTCACCAATATTTTAAACAAGTAATTCAAAATTTACACTTAACTCCTCAGGGGGAGTGACCTGAGGTAGTGACCACTGCAAGGCCTGGCACATGATGCAGATGCTGCTTTATTGTTTACCCCTAACCCAAGGTAATACTTCATATAATATTGTTCACAGGTTTTTAGGTATTTATAATTGAGATCCCCCCCCACATCTCATCACATATCAATCCTTGAATTATAAACATTCATCAATCAACCTACTGATTATAGTGTGTAATGAAAGCAAAGTGAAAAACAAGTTTCCCTACAATAAGTAAAACATTCATTTTCTAATACTAAGAATACACACACATATTTTATATATACAAAGAAATATACATTTATATATAATTACATATCTAATGTGAACGTATACATTTATATATGACAATTCTTTCCCCAATTATAGTTATGTCATTGTATGCAATTGCTTCTGCATTGTGATAATTATCTTAAACTGTTTACCTAGATTGTGCTTCCCTCTTTTTTGGGAGGGGGAGGTGGTGGGGCCTGAACTCTGGGCCTGGGTGCTGTCCCTCAGCTCTTCAGCCCAAGGCTAGCACTCTACCATTTGAGCCACAGTGCCACTTCTGGCTTTTCCTGTTTATGTGGTGCTGAGGAATCAAACCCAACGCCTCATGCATGGGAGGCAAGCACTCTACCACTGAGCCACCGTCCCAGCCTATAGATTGTTATTTCTTACATCATGTTTTTTATAGCATCAGCTTGAAATTTACATACGCTTGTTATTATTATTTTTTTCTCCTGGAGCTCAAGAATGCAGAATCTATACAAAGTCACAAAGTCACAGAGCTGGTGCTTGTCATCCAATAATAGACTGTCATTTATGCGTTCCCACTTTATGGCATTACTGAAATGCTTTCACCTGAACCATTATTGGGCAACTTGAATTCTGAGGGATAAATCTGCCACTGGGTTCTGCATACAATGACAAATCATCTAAGGGTGAAAGTGTCTCTGTGGGAAGAGCTAGCATCTTCTATCACACATCCTCCCTCCCTGTGTAAATGCATGCCTGAGTAGGAAAAACCGCTGCTTTCTTACAATGCTATTTATTGGAAGCAAAGCTTCCATAGAATTTTTCACTCCCAATCTGAGAATTTCTCCTACACTGCAGTTGCTGCAGCAAGCAGATGATCTCTTCTGTGGGAAGTGCTTTCAGTGAAGGAGAGTTCATCTGCTTCATGCTGATTCTCTCTCTCTCTCTCAGGGTCTATGGGCCAGGCATTCCAGGGGCAATTTGCATTCATTATTTCTTTCAGTTCTTATGGCAGCATTAGGGACTGGATATTATTATCTCCTCTTAGAAATTTCCAGGTCACAAATCGTGTAGTAATTACTCAATCCTGCCCTTAATTCTAACTCTGCCTTTTGAAAGGAGTACAACATCACTTATGCTTATATATGTGATAGGGGGATAGGACTGCATTCATTTAGGTTTTTTAAAGTTGTAAAACATAACCTTAACCTCTGTATATAACTTAGATGTCTGCTTAAATAATGATGACAAAATAAATCTAATATATTTGCAACTTAGCTTAAGACTGAAGAACTCTTCTTTAATCCTGTGAATTTTATTATCAACAGTAACCAGTGTCCTAAATTGTATTCTATTCATTTAATTGCATTCTTCAGGATTTTGCTATTCATCTTTAAGCTGTATTTTAAATTTACAGAATTGAAGATGTTGTGTATTCCTTTGGACTTTTTTGTTGTTAACTTTATTCATCAGAATTTACCCAATTGGATTCATGCAGCTGAAATGTATGCAACTGTCAATGGATATTGGAAGTTCCCGGCACTGGGCAACAATGAGTAAAACTTCTGGGAGAATTCTGATTCCACTTCTCCTGATACACAAGGACATTATTTGCTTCAGGGTGTACAGCATATAGTGAGATTTCAGGGTCATGAAATTGCCTTTCAACAGTGTTAATAAAGCCAAATTGCCTTCCAAAGTTCAGGCAATGATTTGCAGTATTTAACTGTTGCCAGTGACTCAGACATATAATAGTAGATACTCATGAGTCTGAGATCTGAGAATCAAGGTTCAAAGGGAGTTGAGACAAAAAAAATCCAAGACTCTTATCCCTAATAACCAGTGAAAAACCAGATGTGAGACTGTGGGAGTGTGGTTCAGGTGGTAGAGCAACTTATTTAAAAAAAAAAACAACAAAAAAAGCAGAAATGTGAGTCCTTGTGTTCAAGCTCAAGTCCTAGAAAAAAATATGTATATATAGAATTCAGTGGTGGGGCATTGGGACTCGAATACATCTCAGTGGTTCAGGAACACCAAGTAGACATAAGAAGAGTAGTTCAATTCTCAAGGCCACAAAACAACTGTAAAAACACTATTTTTAAATATCACATTACATCTAGAAGGAAATGTAAATGTAGCATGCCTTTATCACTAGGCACTCTTTTTTTCCTTTAAAGCCTTAAGATCAATTTCTTATTGATTTTAATTGTTCATCTGGTTACTCAAACTCTACCTCTCTGGAACTGCACAAGTTACATTCTCTTGTAACCTGCCTTGTTCACTAAGGTTTATTTTCATTTTTTATTCATGTCTTTCCTAGTATCCAATTAAAAACATGTGTTGGTAATAGTCTGTCTTTTTCCATACCAATCCACTACTCAATGTTCTGCCTCTGGTTTTATTTCCTCTTTTGAAATGGATCACAATATTGCATTTGTATTGTAATATTTCTAACCTGGAAGGTCATTTAATAACTTGTATTTCTGTTACTATATTTTCTAACTAAACTTTATCATGCTCCTGTAAATCTCCACTCTTCTGCCATTAGTTTTTTTGAAGATAATCATTGTTTTCAACTCCACATTACCACCAGTCCTCCTGCAAATTGTAGCACTATTATCTACCATTGCTCTACTCATAGTTTATTGCAATGACTGTTAAAATCCTCACCAAATTTCCATTGTAAATAATATAAACATTAAGAGGTCAAAATCTCTCCAATTTTCACATTAATTGATAAAAGAGATAACATGGCTTTCACTGAGATGGCATGATTTTCAGGTACAAAGGAAGAATAAATGGATTGGATTTTTCTCTTCTGCTATGAAATTGCTTCTATCCCAATCAGTCTGCTTAATGATTATACAAAAACCTCCTTGACAGCCTCAGATTTGATCTGTGCATCGGAGAAGCACTTTTAATTAACCTACATTTCAGAAATTTAAAATTAGAACATAAAAGATTATACTTCAATTGCAATGATCTTCTGTATCTTTCTTTTGTTCAATGAATAATTACTACTAGAATTTTTACCAAAATATTCACTTATCTTAGTCTATGAATACACTGATATCATCTGTTAACAAAGGAAGGTACATTCAAAATTCTTGAACTAACTTGAATTAATTCACTTTTAATTCTGGAACTAAATTTTAAAAACAATAAATCATAACGAAGTTCACCATTTATATTGCTGCTTTTTTCTAACTTACAATATTTAAAAGGCAAATCTAGAAGTTTACTTTAATTGCTTACTTAATTTTACTTTTCTTTATTTCTTAGTGTCATTACTGTGAGTGATTCATGCTTGATGATTATTGTAAATGTCTTTGTAATTATACCACAGTATTTTTCATTGAACTGGATGATACAAAAGTTAAACAAAACTTATCTTTTTCTCAAAAGGTTGTGACCCAAATATTTTTCACCAATTTCCATTTATTAATTTACTAAAGATTTGCATCACAAATAACACAAAGTAATTTTTAGAAGTTTATATTTTTCATATAAACTGAAAACCAATCTTTAAGTATTTTGTGTAAGTTATTCCCCTACCTGCCTTATACTTGTAAAATGTGTAATTTATTTGAGAAATCTGATATTTTTATCTTCATATAAGGTAGTTTTCATCAAAACAGAAAACACATTTAAATTTTAACTGAAGTTAGGATGGTGTTTAGTATTAATGAAGCAATTTGGCACAGAATGAGACCATGAAAGAAAAGTGAACACATCTGTAAGCTTGTGCACATTCTAATCTTAGTGCAATTTAAGAAATGATGATTTGAAATTCCAGGTTTCCTTGTATGTTGAAATACTGAATGCTTTGCTGCTGTTGCTTTCTTCTTTCTTCTTCTTCTTCTTCTTCTTCTTCTTCTTCTTCTTCTTCTTCTTCTTCTTCTTCTTCTTCTTCTTCTTCTTCTTCTTCTTCTTCTTCTTTTTCTTCCCCTTCATCTTCTTCTCCTTCATCTTCTTCTTCATCTTCTTCATCTTCTTCTTCTTCCTCTTCCTCCTCCTAATCGTCCTCCTCCTCCTCCTCCTCCTCCTCCTCCTCCTCCTCCTCCTCCTCCTCTTCCTCCTCCTCCTCTGCTTCTGCTTCTTCTGCTGCTGCTTCTGCTTCCTCTTTTTCGTCTCCTTCCTCTCCTTCCTCTTCTTCCTCTCCTCCTCCTCCTTCCTCCTCCTCCGCCTCCTCCTGCTGCTGCTGCTGCTCCGGCTGCTGCTGCTGCTGCTCCTCCTCCTCCTCCTCCTCCTCCTCCTCCTCCTCCTGCTTCTTCTTCTTCTTCTCCTTCTCCTTCTTCTTCTTCTTCTTCTTCAACTTCTTCTTCTTGTTCTTCTTCTTCAACTTCTTCTTCTTCTTCTTCTTCTTCTTCTTCTTCTTCTTCTTCTTCTTCTTCTTCTTCTTCTTCTTCTTCTTCTTCTTCATCTTCTTCTTTTCATTTTTTTAATTTAAATTTTATTTTATTTTATTTGAGAACATATTATACAGAGGGGTTACAATTACATTGGCAGGATAATGCATACATTTCTTACCAAGCATTGCAGCCTCCTCCTTTGTTTACCCTTCACCTCCCTTCCCAGCCTCCCCCATCCCCCCCACCCAATCATACCCCCCCCAGACCGACATTGTAAAGCTTGCTTTGACATGACATTTTGTAATTCTCCTTGTTCAAAACAAGGAAAAGATCCTTCAAGCTGTCAGGGAGAAAAGGGTAATCACCTATAAAGGGAAACCAATTAGAATCACCTCAGATTTCTCAGCAGAGACAATCAAAGCAAGAAGAGCCTGGAATGATGTATGCCATGCCCTAATAACAAACAACTATCAACCAAGAATACTGTACCCAGCTAAACTCTCCTTCATAACTGAAGGCCAAATAAAAACCTTCCATAGCAAAGAAAAATTGAAACAATACATCTCCACCAAACCAGCCCTACAAAAGATTCTTAAAGATGTCTTACACATAGAAAACCAACAAGACCACAATAAAGGCCAACAAACTGCACCCAAACTGAGAATCCAAGAACCATAGGAAGATCCCAGTTTTCGCAGCCCCAAAGAAGGTAGATAACATGGCAGGAACTCCCAAATACCTCTCAGTCCTATCTCTTAACGTTAACGGACTGAACTCTCCAATTAAGCGCCATAGACTGTCTAGTTGGACTAAAAAACAAGACCCTTCTCTCTGCTGCCTGCAGGAGTCACATCTTGCCCGTAAAAACAAACACATTTTCAATGTTAAAGGCTGGAACAAAATCTACCAAGCAAACGGCCCTCATAAACAGGCGGGAGTTGCAATCCTAATATCAGATAAAATAGACTTCAAATTAAAAATCGTGAGAAGAGATAAAGAAGGTCGCTACATACTAATTAAAGGATCTCTCCTTCAGGAGGATATTACAATTCTAAATATCTATTCGCCAAACAATGGAGCACCCAAATTTATCAAAGAAATACTACTTTCCCTCAAATCCCATATAGATCCAAAGACATTAATTGTTGGGGATTTTAAAACACCACTCTCCACACTAGACAGATCAACTCGGCAAAAACTCAACAGAGAAACCGCAGATCTAAACAGCTGCATAGATCAACTAGACTTAACAGACATTTACCGAACATTTCACCCAGCAGCATCAGAATACACGTTCTTCTCAGCAGCACATGGAACCTTTTCTAAAATAGACCACATTCTAGGCCACAAAGCAAACTTGTCTAAATTCAGAAACTTTGAAGTTATACCCTGCATTCTCTCTGACCACAAGGGATAAAATTAGAACTCAACCCCAAAAGCCACCAAAGAAAATCCGGTATCACATGGAGGCTAAACAACACAATGCTGAATCAAGAGTGGGTCATGGAAGAGATTAGAAAGGAAATGCAAATGTTCATGCTATTCAACAAAAATAAACACACAAATTACCAGCTCCTCTGGGACACAGCAAAGGCAGTAATCAGAGGCAAGTTTATAGCTCTGAGCTCCTACATCAACAAATTGGAGAGATCTGAAACTAACAATTTAATGACACATCTAAACCTCCTTGAAAAAGAGCAGCAAGATAAACCCCAAACAATAAGACGGAAAGAACTAATTAAAATTAAATCAGAATAAATGAATTAAAATCCAAAAAAACTATAGAAAGAATCAACAAAACAAAGAGTTGGTTCTTTGAAAAACTTAACAAAATTGACAGACCCTTAGCAAATCTTATCAGAAAAAGAAGAGAACACACCCAAATTAATAAACTCAGAGATGAGAATGGAAACATCACCACGGAAACAACCAAGATTCAGAACATTATAAGGGAATATTTCTCAAACTTTATGCTAATAAGTTCGACAACTTGACAGAAATGGACCTCTTCCTAGCAAATATTGACATGCCAAAACTAAACCAAGATGAGTTAAACTATCTTAACAGGCCCATATCAAGCATTGAAATCGAAACAGCAATAAGAGACCTTCCAGCTAAGAAAAGTCCAGGACCAGATGGTTTTACAGCGGAATTTTACAAGGCCTTCAAAGCAGAGCTCACACCAATTCTCCTCCAACTCTTCAATGAAATTGAAAGAGAAAGCTCACTACCGAACACATTCTATGAAGCCATCATAACCCTCATCCCAAAACCAGGCAGGGACTCATCAAAGAAAGAGAACTATAGACCCATTTCTTTGATGAACATTGATGCAAAACTTCTCAACAAAATTTTGGCCAATCGACTCTTCTTCTTCTTCTTCTTCTTCTTCTCTTCTTCTTCTTCTTCTTCTTCTTCTTCTTCTTCTTCTTCTTCTTCTTCTTCTTCTTCTTTCTTCTTTCTTCTTTCTTCTTCTTCTTCTCCTTCTCCTTCTCCTTCTCCTTCTCCTTCTCCTCTCCTTCTCCTCCTCCTTCTCCTCTCCTCCTCCTCCTCCTCCTCCTCCTCCTCCTCCTCCTCCTCCTCCTCCTCCTCCTCCTCCTCCTCCTCCTCCTCCTCCTCCTCCTCCTCCTCCTCCTCCTCCTCCTCCTCCTCCTCCTCCTCCTCCTCCTCCTTCTTCTTCTTCTTCTTTCTTCTTCTTCTTCTTCTTCTTCTTCTTCTTCTTCTTCTTCTTCTTCGCTTTTTTTTGCCCAATATTAGCACTCTACCACTTGAGCCACAGAGCCCCTTCCAGTCTTTTCTGGGTAGTTTATTGGAGATAAGAGCATGATGGACTTTTCTGCTTGTGTAGGCTGTCATCCTCACATCTCAGCTTCCTGAATAGCTAAGATTACAACTATGGGCCACCAGCATCTAGCTCAAAGGATCTTTAAAATGAGTTTTCTCAAGTACAAATCAGTAAAATTTCCATATGGTATATGGATGGCCTATCACTGCCAAAGGTATATACTCTACTGTAACAAATACATAGCATAAAGAAAGAAACTTTGTTTTCTCACGAATCTCTGGACAGAAGCCCAGGATTAAGATGTGAACAGAATTGATTTCTTTTGAATAGCTTGAGGAAGATTTATTTTATGTATCATTCCTAAATTCTTGTGTTTTCTGGAAATCCCTTTTGCTCTTGTTTTCTGCTACATCAATCACATCTCTGTGTTCATATTTACCTGATAGTCTTTCTATGTGCATGTTTTCTTTATTTACGTTCAAATTGTTCTGTCATTAGGAACATTAGTCACAGAATATTAATGGTATTGAATTAGGAATTCATGAACAAGTTGAACAGGCAAAATAGATTTAATCCAAAAACTATTTCAAGAGAGTCGAGATTATTGCAATGGAGTAAATGAAACTCAACCCAGGGTAAGTAAATGACAAGAGATTTTAGGGCTTGGTGTAAAATAATGGTGAAGAAATAAAGATTTTAGAGATGAGGTTAATTACTGTGAATATGGTGTCTCTGTTTGTTAACTGGAGGTTATTGAAGCTAGGCTTCCATAACAAAATCTTGGAGACAGAAACTCTATGCTTGCTCATGAATATAAATCAAGAATATTGCTCCCAGATCCTTGATGAAAATATTCCTGGGGGGTAGAGGGGACGCTAGAAAAAATCAGAGAGAAATTGAATCTGACGGAAACAGAAAAAATATTAGTAAAACCAAATTTTCTGTAATATGTATTTTAATAAATAGATGTCTAGGGCTGAAAAGAGAAAAATGCTTGTCTAAAATCTAAAAATTAGTCTCCCTGAAAATAATCCATGAATAGTCAAATGCATATGTTCTGAAATCATTTTAAAAAGTAATATGTATTATGTGACTCTCTCCCTATTTCTAAATACAGTCTCACCCTTAGTTGCCAACATTAGAACATCAACACATATTTGGGGAGAAATAGTTTGACTTATAACATGTATATGAAACACTCTGATAAATGAAGAAGAGAAATAGTACTTGGTTCTAATCTACAGATAAGAATAGAATTAAATATGTGATACAAAAGAACAAATTCAAAGGTTGGGATCATGGACTAGTGGTAGATTGCTTGCCTAGCTAGCATGAAGCCCCAGGTTTGATTCCTCAGTACCACATACACAGAAAATGTTGGAAATGGCATGTGGCTCAAGTGGTAGAGCACTATCCTTGAGCTGAGGAGCTCAGGGACAGTGTCCAGGCCCAGAGTTCAAGCTCTACAAACACCAAAAAAAAAAAAAGAACAAATTCAAGTATCACATTACAGTTTTGTCCTCTATGTATTTGAAGAGAAGTTTTATAAAAAATATTTATTATTTCATAATGTAATCCCCTAAAAAAAGGAAGTGGCAAAGAATACAATATGACAAAACTACCACAAATTGTCACATGTATTATTAATGAAATGTAAGCAAATTCTTCCACAATTATTTGGCCAATTATTTTTTGAGATGAACAAAAGAAGAGCAAATATGATGACTATTTCATTGATAAAATTGTGAAAAAAACGTACAAAAATAAATTTATTTCTTTAGCTTCAATCTCTCAGATCAATTTCTTAAAAGCCTCAATTCAGAATTTATATAGCTGAGATTTGTGATTTGTTTCTATGCTGTATAGCAGGTAAGCAGGTTAGAAATAGCCACGAGGTTGTTCTCAAATGCAGTTTTCTACTAAGTCATGCTTAGTACAACGAAGCAATTCTCATGTGTGGAATTCCATTTGTGCAGCCTTCAATGCAGTAAGGGCCTCTGACTGCTATAAGGGTGCTCCAAAGCTAGAAGGGGTATAAAGAAATCTGAGGTTATATTTGGCTCATTTTAATATTATCATATCCTGAAAGCCTCACTTGATATTCTAACTTCTATCTATTGATAATATCTATTGATATTCTAACTTCAGTACTTAAAAATAATTTTAAGAAACATTTTAGTTAGGAGACATTTCCATATATATATATATATATATATATATATATATATATATATATACTCACACACACACACACACACACACACACACACACACACACACACACACACACACACACATATATATATATATAACATACACTGTACTCCCACATATCCTTCCAGCTTGTATCATTTCTCATTCAGTAGCCTTTCTACAACCACTCCAATAGTTTTCATTGCTCTGTTTTCACACATAAATATTAAGTATTTTTACCATATTTATCCTCATTTTCTCTTAAGGATGATGGCCTCATATTCTCAAGATAATATTAACCACTCATCATGCTGTCATTTTCTTCATTTTTATCATATATTAATTCTAACAATAGATTTTATCACAGTAATTCACATGATCATGTGTTATAATATAGTGACATCAATCTCCTCTGTTGGGGTTTCCAAATCCAGCTGTTGTTCTAAACAAACAAAAATTCCCACTGCATTTCCTCATTCATGGACTAAATCCGTAGTAGGCATTGGGCTTGGGACTGATTTTTTGGTGGTTGTATTTGCTAATAGTTATCTGTACCCAGTTGTGCATTAGTGGACCATGATGAGTCGGTTTCATCCTTTTTAAGTACAATTAACCTCAGTAATTCTAAGTGGTTCTGACATCTTAATATTAGTCATTATTATGTGATTAACTTAGCCCTAGTAAAAAAGTAACGAGCATGAAGATTTTGATAATTAGCACAAACTAAATTGAGTGTTGTAATTAGGGACACAGTTGGTATTTAACAATGTTATAACTCATTCAACCATAAGTGTCCCAGAGGAATTTTGTCAACAATCTTACAATGATGTAGATAGAATATCATATTATATTTCTCTTACTGTCATTTGCTTTCTCATAAAAAATTGAATTCAATCTAATGAACGGTCCAAGATTTAAGAGTTTGAAATTAATGTATCTTATATATTGTTTTGTGGAATATACTTAAGTAGATGAAGCACTAGGTTTCATATTTGAGTCAAAGTCTAATTTCTTTTCTTTTAATTCCCTTCATTATTGAAACATTTTCTGCCTTCTAGCTGCCATTCACTCTTAGTCTTGCACTGAAGGTCTTCCTGTATTCCAGCACTCAAGTGATGGAATTATTAGCATCACACTGAGACTTCACATTTTTATATTTTCGTTTAGTAATATAATCAGGAAAATTTGATAAAAAGAAAAATATTATCATCTAAAGTTGTGATAATTAGTGTCATTTATTTTTGTCATTATATTTCAAAATAATATTTCTCTTTTTGACAAGTGGATGATCTATAAAATTTAGACATTATTCTTTTTCATAGATATTTGTATTGCAAATCTGCTCACAGCAAACAAAGCAGGGAAACCATGGGACCTGTGTTACTTTGGGCCTGGCTTACTTCACTTAATATAATTTTTTCCAAGCCTTTCCATTTCCTAACAAATGGGGCAATGTCATTCTTTCTGATGGAGGCATAGAATTCCATTGTGTATATATACCACATTTTCTTGATCCATTCATCTACTGAAGGGCATCTGTTTTGGTTCATATCTTAGCTATGGTAAATAAAACTGCAATAAACATATTTGTGCTGGTAGCTTTAGTGTGGTCTTGTTTGTAAACACTTGGGTAAATGCCCAAAAGTGGGATTGCTGGGTCATAGGTGAGCTCTATGTGAAGTCTATTGAGGAACCTCCATACTGCTCTCCAAAGTGGTTGAACAAGTTTACATTTCCACCAACAATGAAGTAAGGTTCCCTTCTGTCCACATCCCCTCCAGCATCTGTTGTTGTTAGAGTTCTTGATTTTTTCCATTCTAACTGCAGTGAGGTGGTATCTCAATGTTGTTTCGATTTGAATTTCTTTTATGGCTAGGGAAGTTGAGCATTTCTTCATGTGTCTATTGGCCATCCTCCTTTCTTCTTCAGAGAAGTTTCTCTTTAAGACTTTAGCACACTTATTATTGGGAAGTTGTTTCTTTGAGGATTTATTTTTGGGGGATTTCATTTTTTGAGTTCCAAGTATATTTTAGATATGAGACCCTTGGCCGTTGTATGGGTAGTAAAGTTCTTCTCCCAATCGGTGGGCTTTCTATTGATCTTGCTAGCTATGTCGTTTGCCTTTGAGAAGCTCTGCAACTTCATGCAATCCCATTTGTCCAAATTTTCTTTGATTTTTTTGTGTTTCCGGGTCTCTATTCAGAAAATTTCGGCCTGAGCCAAGGAGACCTAGGGTTTCTCCTATTCCATCCTGTAAAGTTTTCAGAGTGTCTGCTTTGAGTTCAAGGTCTTTGATCCATTTGGAGTTGATTCTGGTGCAGGGTGATATATAAGGATCTAGCTTTAGTTTTCTACAAGTAGTTAACCCATTTTGCCAGCACCATTTACTGAAGAGGCTGTCTTTCTTCCATTCTATTGTTTTAGCTACCTTTTTGAAGATTACATGGCTATAGGTCTGTAGGTTCATTTCTGGGTTTTCAATTCTATTCCATTGGTCCTGAGGTCTGTTCTTATGCCAATACCAAGCTGTTTTGATTACTATGGCTTCATAGTAGAGTTTGAAATTTGGTATTGATATTCCTCCAGGAGTGTTCTTTCCTTTGAGAAGCGTTTTTCCTATTCGGGGTCTTTTATTGTTCCATATGAATTTTTGGATTGCCTCTTCTATTTCTTTGAAGAATGAGCTTGGAATTTTGATAGGTATCGCGTTGAATTTATAGATAGCCTTTGGAACTACTGCCATTTTCACGATGTTAATCTTTCCAATCCAGGATTATGGGAGGTTTTGCCATTTTTTAAGTTCTGTGTTGATTTCCTTTTTCAAGATTTTAAAGTTTTCCTCATAGAGGTCCTTCACTCCTTTGGTTAAGTTAATTCCTAGGTATTTTATTTTTGTGGGGCTATTACAAATGGAGTTGCTTTCCTAATTTCAGCCACACTTTTCTCATTGTTGCTATACATAAAAGCCATTGATTTTGGGGGGTTAATATTATAACCTGCTACTTTGCCAAAGTTTTGAATCAGCTTGAGTAATTTGGGAGTGGAGTCTATGGGATTCTTTAAATACAAGATCATGTCCTCTTCAAAGAGGGACTGTTTTATTTTTTCTTTCCCTATTTGGATCCCCTTTATGTCTGCATCTTGTCTTATTGCTGTAGCTAGATTAAAGAGAAGTGGAGAGAGTGGACATCCTTGTTTTGTTCCTGAGTTAAGAGGAAATGGCTTTAGTTTTTCATCATTAAGTATAATGCTGGCTGTAGGTTTGTCATATACAGCCATTATTGTATTGAGGAATGTTCCATGGATTCCTAATTTTTCCAAAACCTTCATCATAAAGGGGTGTTGGAATTTGTCGACTGCTTTTTCTGCATCTATTGAGATAACCATGTGGTTCTTATTCTTGCTCCTGTTGATGTGATAATATTGATTGATTTGCGTATATTGAACCAGCTTTGCATCCCTGAAATGAATACTGTTTGATCGTGGTGTATGATTTTTTGGATGACTGTTGAAGTCGATTGGCCAAAATTTTGTTGAGAAGTTTTCCATCAATGTTTATCAACGAAATGGGTCTATAGTTCTCTTTTTTTGATGAGTCCCTGCCTGGTTTTGGGATGAGGGTTATGATGGCTTCATAGAATGTGTTCGATAGTGAACTTTCTCTTTTAATTTCATTGAAGAGTTGGAGGAGTATTGGTGTGAGCTCTGCATTGAAGGCCTTGTAAAATTCCGCTGTAAAACCATCTGGTCCTGGACTTTTCTTAGCTGGGAGGTCTCTTATTGCTGTTTCTTTTTCAATGCTTGATATGGGCCGGTTTAGATGGTTTAACTCATCTTGGTTTAGTTTTGGCATGTCAATATTTGCTAGGGAAAGGTTCATTTCTGTCAAGTTCTCAAAGTTATTAGCATAACGTTTTGAGAAATATTCCCTTATATTTTTCTGATTCTTGGTTGTTTCCGTGGTGATATTTCCATTCTCATCTCTGAGTTTATTAATTTGGGTGTGTTTTCTTCTTTTTATGATAGGATTTGCTAAGGGTCTGTCAATTTTGTTAAGTTTTTCGAAGAACCAACTCTTTGTTTTGTTGATTCTTTCTATAGTTTTTTTTTTGGATTCTAATTCATTTAATTCTGATTTAATTTTAATAAGTTCTTTCCGTCTTCTTGTTTGGGGTTTATCTTGCTGCTCTTTTTCAAAGAGGTTTAGATGTGTCATTAAATTGTTAGTTTCAGATCTCTCCAATTAGTTGATGAAGGAGCTCAGAGCTATAAACTTGCCTCTGAGTACTGCCTTTGCTGTGTCCCAGAGGAGCTGGTAATTTGTGTGTTCATTTTTGTTGAATAGCATGAACATTTGAATTTCCTTTCTAATCTCTTCCATGACCCACTCATGATTCAGCAGTGTGTTGTTCAACCTCCATGTGATACCGGACTTTCTTTGGTGGCTTTTGGTGTTGAGTTCTAATTTTATTCCTTTGTGGTCAGAGAGAATGCAAGGTATAACTTCAATGTTTATGAATTTAGACAAGTTTGCTACTGAGAAAAACACGTATTCTGATGCTGCTTGGTGAAATGTTCAGTAGATGTCTGTTAAGTTTAGTTGATCTATGCAGCTGTTTAGATCTGCGGTTTCTCTGTTGAGTTTTTGCCGAGTTGGTCTATCTAGTGGGAAGAGTGGTGTGTTAAAATCCCCAACAATTAATGTCTTTGGATCTATATGGGATTTGAGGGAAAGTAGTGTTTCTTTGATAAATTTGGGTGCTCCATTGTTGGGCGAATAGATGTTTAGAATTGTAATATCTTCCTGAAGGAGAGATCCCTTAATTAGTACGTAGCGACCTTCTTTATCTCTTCTCACGAATTTTAATTTGAAGTCTATTTTATCTGATATTAGGATTGCAACTCCCGCCTGTTTATGAGGGCCGTTTGCTTGGTAGATTTTGTTCCAACCTTTAACATTGAAAATGCGTTTATTTTTACGGGCAAGATGTGACTCCTGCAGGTAGCAGAGAAAAGGGTCTTGTTTTTTAATCCAACTAGACAGTCTATGTCGCTTAATTGGAGAGTTCAATCCGTTAACCTTAATAGATAGGACTGAGAGGTATTTGGGAGTTCCAGCTATGTTATACACCTTTCTGGGGGCTGGGAAAACTGGGTTCTTCCTATGGATCTTGGATTCTCAGTTTGGGTGCAGTTTGTTGGCCTTTATTGTGGTCTTGTTGGTTTTCTATGTGTAAGACATCTTTAAGAATCTTTTGTAGGGCTGGTTTTGTGGAGATGTATTTTTTCAATTTTTCTTTGCTATGGAAGATTTTCATTTGGCCTTCAGTTTTGAAGGCGAGTTTAGCTGGGTACAGTATTCTTAGTTGATAGTTGTTTGTTTTCAGGGCATGGCATACATCATTTCAGGCTCTTCTTGCTTTGATTGTCTCTGCTGAGAAATCTGAGGTGATTCTAATTGGTTTCCCTTTATAGGTGATTAATCTTTTCTCCTTGACAACTTTAAGGATCTTTTCCTTGGTCTGAGTTGATCCTGTGTGGAGTATAATGTGACAGTGGGATGTCCTACTCTGGTCTGCTGTGTTTGGAGTTCTAAAAGCTTCTTGTATCTGAATAGGCCTCTCTTTTTGCATGTTTGGGAAGTTCTCTGCTAGGATCCTGTTAAACAAATTTCCTAGGCCATTAACTTCTGTTCCTAGTTGCTCCTCTACACTCATTATCCTGAGATAAGGCCTTCTGATGGTGTTTTCCAAGTGTTGGATAGATCTATAATATTTCTTGGACTTGTCTTTGATGGTTGTTTGTTCCTTCTCTATAATAGCTAAGCTGTCTGCAATCCCTGAGATTCGATTTTCTGCATTGTCTAACCTGCTGTCAAGACTTTCTACTTTGTTTTTTATCTCTTTTCCTTCTAATTGGTCAGCTTTGATGGCTTCAAATTCTTTGTTGAAGCTCTGTTTTAGGTCTTGTATTAATTTCTTTACTTCCTTAATTTGGTGTTCAGTGTTTATTCTCAAATCACTTAGTTGATTGGTTATGGTTTCTTTGGACTCCTATTCGTTCTGTTGGGTTCCATTCAGCATTCCCTTTGTGGTTTCCCTGACTTCCTTCAGCTCTTTGTTAATGGATTCCATGAATGACTTTAGTGATCTTTGTGTATTCTCTTCCTGCTCTCTCAATTCCTGTATTACTCTTTGTTTAGCTTCCTCCTGTTCGTTGGATTCCTGCAGTTCTCTTTGAGTGTTCTCAGCCTGCTCACGCCATTCCTGCCTTTCTCGTTGAGTATTCTCAAGCTGCTCCTGCAAATCCTGTATCAGCTTTTGAGAAGCTTCCTCACGCTTATGATATTCCTGTATAAACTTTTGGATTGCCTCCTCTGTCACCTTATCACGCTCATACAGAGTCCTTTTTATGTTTTCTATCTTTTCATTTATCATGTTTGCCAGCAGTGTTTGTAGAGCTATTCGGTAACTCTCCTCTGGATTATTCATTATCTGTTCTGTCCCCTGATTATAAAGATTTGGAATTGAGATACCCGGATTTGCCATTTTTCTTGTGTTTTTCCGGCTTACTCTGCCCATTTGAGATGAAAATAGCCCCAGTTTTGTGCTAGAACACTATCTTAAGGCAACCATCAACCAAAGTCTGAATTTCTACAGTCAATAGTCTACAGATACAATCTATTTCAACAGATACATCTATTCAACATCTAAAAACTATATGTTAATGGGCTTTGGACCTCAGAGAAGAATTTGGAAAACCAGAAATTATTAGGGTTAGGTGTAGGGAGCCAGGGTAAACGCCATTACAAGATGGCGCCCACTCCCTTGCAGCTTTGAGGTAACCACTCCCTTTCAGGCGGTGCTTGGTGGGACGGCGGGTCCTGGGCTTTGCGCATGCGCGAGCCATGTAGAGTCCCCAGCCAATCCCGTGCACCTGGTGACGGTGAAAGGCAGACGACCAATGATAGAAAGACCCGTGTTCCTATTCCCTATATAAGTGGCCATGTTTCGGGTGCACGCTCTCTCGCGCCCAAGCTCTCCTACAACTAAAAGGCTCTCCAATAAAGCGTGATCTGAGAAGACTCCTGGTGTGGTGGTCGTTCTTTCTCGCTGGTCGAGTAGACGGTCGCTACAATTGGTGCCGAAACCCGGGAACGAACCAGGGATGGGACCTGCGCGAGAGGCCGAACCGGAACCAGAACTCAACACGCGGAGAGGGGACGTCGGTAAGTATCCTCCGGTATGCTGTTCACTGTAGATTTAGATATTTATTGGTTGCTTGCATTGCTTCTTCCCTTGTGGCTTGTCTTTTTGATGGTGCGCACTTGCCTCGAGGAGGGAGGGTTTGATTTGATCCAGGAAGGACGCAAAGTACTAACGCAGCATCAGGATAGTCTATCAGAGTCAGCATACAGTAAGGGAGAGGAAAATAGGCCTAAAAGAAAAAGGGAAAAAAGACAAAAGGATCCTAAAGAATTAAAGCAGGAGGGACTGCAGCCCTCACAAAAGGAGAAGGGTTTTAGGGAGGGGGCCTCAAGGAGACCCCCATGCCCTTCTTTAAAAGCAAACCGGTTCTCAGCCCTACATGTGGAAGGGCGGGACCAAGAATATAGTAATCTTGTGAGTGACTCAGAGAAAGAAATGTTAGAGGAGGAGGGAGAGCAGCTCGATCCAGCTGATAGTGAAGACTTAGAAGAGGCTGCGGCGGAGCACGAGGCAGACAGATATGGGGGGTGGCGCCCCCTAGGGGTGGGAGTACCACAGCAGCCAGGAAGAGGAAACGGAGCTGCCCCTCACCCGTCAGCCCCTCCGCCGTGCCCGCCAGCAGGGAAGAGTCACTTTATAAAAGAAAATACCTGGTCGCGGCTGGCAGCCGCTTTCCCAGTTTTTGAAAATCCAATTACTGCTGAAAGAAATTTTGAGCCGGTTTCCTACTCCCAGTTAAAAGATTTAGTTGAGGCAGTCAGGACTTATGGAGTGACGGCCAATTATACCACTGCCCTGCTCTGAAGACTGACCGTCAATGCCATGACGCCTACGGACTGGTTTGAGGTAGCCCGTACCTGTCTCAATCATGGGCAGTTCCTCGATCTCCGGTCTATTGTTCAAGACAAGGCTCAAGCCCAATACAGACAAAATGTCCGTGATGGGCACCCGGACTGGACCGTAGACATGCTTCTCGGGCAGGGAATCTACTCAGTAGACCAGACAGTATATCCCTTTGAAGTATACCGCCAGGTAAACGAGGTTTTTTACAGGTCCTGGCGAGCCCTCCCAAACAAGGGAGAGGTGGCTGGCAATCTAACAAAAATCATGCAGGCCCCTAATGAGCCATTTTCTGATTTTGTTGCCCGTATGCTAGAGACAGCCGAGCGGGTATTAGGAAATCTGGAAACAGCCATGCCATTTGTACAACAAATCATTTTTGAACAAAGCACCAAGGAATGTCAGAGGGCAATTACCCCAGTAAGAACCCAAAGCCTAGAAGCTTGGTTAAAAGCCTGCAGAGAAGTAGGTGGCCCCCTGACCAATGTGGGGCTGGCAGCTGCTGTCTTGTCGGCTGCCGGGGCCACAAAAGATAGTAAAGGAAAAGGGTGTTTCCAGTGTGGTCAGTTGGGACATTTTAGACAGCAATGCCCACAAAATGGTGGTCCTGCACAAAACATACCCAGGCCGCCAAGGACTCTAGGAGTGTGTCCTCGTTGTAAAAAGGGAAAGCATTGGGTCAACGAATGCAGGTCAGTTAGAGACATCAATGGACATTTTATCCCCCAAATTACTCCAAACACTAATTCGGAACAGGAGCCAAAAAACGGAGAAAAGGGCCCTCGTCCCCAGGGCCCGAAAGTTTATGGGGCATTTCAGACTCTGGCTCCCGGAGAGCACCCGCAACAACCCCCCAGCCAAGAAGAGCAACCTCAGGCTCCGCAGGGTTAGACCTCTGTGCCACCTCCGGACGGGTATTAACACAGCAGATGGGAGTCCAGATTGTGGAGACAGACATGACAGGACCCCTAGATGAAGGCACTGTAGGAATAGTTTTAGGACGCTCCTCCTCCACAATGAGAGGATTAATAATTTTCCCGGGAGTAATTGACCCTGACTATACGGGGACTATCAAGGTCCTCTGCCATGTCCCCCATGGAGTGGTGTCCATTTCTCCCGGGGACAGAATCGCACAGCTTCTGCTTTTGCCTTCTCTTCATGGCAACTTCCCTGCTAAGGAGATAGAGAGAGGAGATAAAGGGCTAGGCTCCACTGGAGTCGACCTTACATGCCTATCCATAACTTTAGACCAAAGACCCATGCTAACTCTCCAAGTGGAAGGGAGAAGATTTGAGGGACTGGTGGATACGGGGGCAGATGGAAGCATCATCCAAAGAGGGGAGTGGCCAAAGCAATGGCCAACTCAGAAATCCTCCCAGACCTTACAAGGGCTGGGCTATGCCGATGCCCCACAGTTAAGTGCAAAAGAATTGACTTGGAGAAGAGACTAAGGCCAAGTTGGAAAAATGCAGCCATTTGTGGTAGACATCCCTGTCAATCTTTGGGGAAGAGATGTGCAGCAACAGCTAAAGCTAACTTTAACTAATGATTATTCTGAGGCCAGTCAGAATATGATGAAACAGCAAGGATTTGTGCCAGCCTTGGGGCTTGGTCGGCGTCTCCAAGGACGCAAGGAGCCGATAGAGCCACTTCCTAAACAGGACAGGAAGGGTTTGGGTTTTTCTTAGGGGCTTCTGAAAACAAAGCTTCCACTGAAGGTGCGGTACCCATACCTTGGTTAACGCAAAAGGCGGTGTGGGTTCCTCAGTGGCCCCTCTCTCGAGAAAAATTGGAAGCGGCTCAAACTCTTGTCCAGGAACAGCTGCAGCTGGGGCATGTTGAGCCTTCAGTGTCATCTTGGAATACCCCAATTTTTGTGATCAAAAAGGCCTCCGGAAAATGGAGATTATTACATGACCTTAGAGCAGTAAATGCCCAGATGCAAATTATGGGACCCATCCAAAGGGGACTTCCACTGCTCTCTGCGTTACCTAGAGAGTGGCCTATTTTAGCTTTAGACATTAAGGATTGCTTTTTTTCCATACCTCTTTATGAAAAGGATAGGGAGCGCTTTGCCTTTACTTTGCCCTCGGTTAATCATGAAACCCCGGATGCTCGCTATCAGTGGAAAGTTCTCCCCCAAGGGATGGCTAATAGCCCAACAATTTGTCAATTGTTCATGGGGGCTGCATTAACCCCTGTTAGGGAAAAATTTCCAAAAGTATGGATTGTCCATTATATGGATGATATCTTGTTGGCTGCTCCCTCGGTAAAGACTCTTCATAAAGTGTTTGGGCAGGTAACGGAGACCTTAGCTAATAAAGGATTGATTATTGCCCCTGAGAAGGTTCAGCAGACTAGTGTTGTTCAATTTCTGGGAACCATTGTTTCTCCTACTGAGATTAAACCACAAAAACTTTCCATTCGAACTGGTCATCTTAAAACACTTAATGATTTTCAGCAATTGGCAGGAGATATTAATTGGATAAGGGGGTTTCTTAATCTCCCTCGGTCAGAGTTGTTACCTTTATTTGCTATTTTAGAGGGCGACCCTGAAGTCACCTCCTCTAGATCCCTGACACCTTTAGCACTAAATTCCCTACAAAAGCTTGAGGCAGCTGTGTCTAGGGCTCAACTTTCACGGGTTGATTTAAAATTACCTATTGATTTATGTATATTAAAAACAAAAAATTATCCCACGGGGGTTCTTTGGCAAAATGGCCCCTTATTGTGGCTCCACGGCAATTCTGTGGGAGCAAAAACTGTTCAATATTTTCCTGAATTAGTGGCTAAACAGGCAATTTTGGGTATAAATTATTATTTGATGCACTTTGCAAAAATTCCAGATAAATTAATTATTCCATACACCCGTGAGCAAGTTGAAATTTTAGCAGCCACAATGGATATGTGGGCAATTCTTGTTTGCTCATTTCCTAATGTAATTGATAACCATTATCCTAAGCATCCTCTGCTTGCCATAGTTAACAAAAATTTAGTGTATTTTCCTGTTGTCACTTCAAAGGAGCCCTTGGCTGATGCTCTAACCATCTTTACGGATGGATCAAAATCTGGACAAGGTGCCTTTTTTGTTCAAGGACACAAACAGCCGGTAGTCTTTAATTTTCGGCCGAATGTCCCACAGGCTGTTGAATGTTTAATTGTACTTGAAGTTTTTAAAAGATTTGATCAACCTTTTAACTTATTTTCTGATTCATTATATGTTGTAAATGCCGTTGCTTCTCTTGAAGTTGCTGCTTCAGTTAAGCAGGCCAGTACAATTTCTAATGTTTTGTTACAGATTCAATCCCTTATCTTAAACAGAAAACACTCTTTTTATATTGGACATATTCGTGCCCACTCTATGTTGCCGGGCCCGATGGCAAAGTGTAATGATTTGGTGGACCAGGCAACTCGGGCTATGGCTCTGGTTGCTGCTGATCCTGTAGAATTGGCAAAAGACTTTCATAGATTGTATCATGTACCTGCTAATACCCTTAGGAAAAGATATAATTTGTCCAGGCATGTGGCAAGAGATATTGTTAAAGCATGTAAATCTTGTGTTACCTTTCTTCATCCTCCCCATGTGGGGGTAAACCCCAGGGGGTTGAGACCAAACGCCCTATGGCAAATGGATGTTACTCATCTGACGGAATTTGGTAAGTTGAAATATTTACATGTGTCTGTGGACACCTTTTCTGGTGTCATTCATGCCACACCTTTGGCAGGAGAAAAGGTGTCTCACGTCAGAATACACTGCTTAGAAGCTTGGGCAGCTTGGGGAAAGCCCCTTAGACTTAAGACGGATAATGGCCCTGCTTATACTTCCCATGGTTTTCGCGCCTTTTGCGCACAAATGCAGGTTGCCCACACCACCGGATTGCCCTACAATCCTCAAGGACAAGGTATAGTGGAAAGAGCTAATCGAAGCATAAAAGAAATGCTTCAAAAGCAAAAAGGGGGAATTGCTGAGTCCGCGTCCCCCAGGGAAAGACTTTCTCTTGCGCTCTTTACCCTTAATTTTTTAATTCTAAATGACAACGTTCAGTCTGCCGCAGATTGGCATATGACAAGAGACTCCATGGATACTAAAGACATGGTTATGTGGAAGGATGTTATTAATAATAAATGGTATGGACCGGATCCGGTAATAACGAGATCCAGGGGAGCTGTTTATGTTTTTCCACAGAGTCAAGAAGTACCTCACTGGGTGCCAACGAGACTGACCAGGCCGGTGGAGACTGCAACAGAACCCCCTCTTGAAGATGCAGCTGATCTTCCTGCTGTTAGCAACAGTGCTAATAGCAATCCCTGTGATAGCTAAACCAATGATGCTGTGGGTTGTTACAATTTACTGACTGGATTGCCTCTGCGGTGTCCTTTTCCAAAGAGCGGGTGGGAGTCAGAATGTTTTTAGCCTGCTGCTTGGGAGGATGCGTGGTCTGCCTATGGTTGGTCTGTCGCCTTCGAGCCCAAACCAGAAGGTACAAGGTTGTTATCTTGCAAGCATTAGCCGCTTTGGAGAGTGGATCCTCACCCCAGATTTGGCTGTCGGCCCTAAGAGGCAGTTAAGCCTTACCATCCTGCATAGCCTTAGCACCCCGAGGGATCAGGGGATCCCATTGCACCGGGACAGGTATGCAACTTGTAATTTGGGACAGGGTGCAAGGCAAGTGCACTGCACTTGAGGAGATGGTTCTCATCTCCTCAAGAAGAGCATGCTGGGTTGCAAGTGGGTTGATGCCCAAGATCCCACCTCTGCAAAAAAGGCATCGGACGGGCCTGGTCATCACTGGGGAAGGCGCGCCCCTCAGGTGAAGGCCAGTGCAAGGTCCTAATGTTTTAGACAGAGGCCCAACCTCTACTCTTACCTGTTGCCAAAAAACAAAGAAGGGGGAACTGTAGGGAGCCAGGGTAAACGCCATTACAAGATGGCGCCCACTCCCTTGCAGCTTTGAGGTAACCACTCCCTTTCAGGCGGTGCTTGGCGGGACGGCGGGTCCTGGGCTTTGCGCATGCGTGAGCCATGTAGAGTCCCCAGCCAATCCCGTGGCACCTGGTGACTGTGAAAGGCAGACGACCAATGATAGAAAGACCCGTGTTCCTATTCCCTATATAAGTGGCCATGTTTCGGGTGCACGCTCTCTCGCGCCCAAGCTCTCCTACAACTAAAAGGCTCTCCAATAAAGCGTGATCTGAGAAGACTCCTGGTGTGGTGGTCGTTCTTTCTCGCTGGTCGAGTAGACGGTCGCTACAGTTAGGGAGAGATGTGGGTAAAAAATAGGAATAGATAGGTGTGGGGAGGCACAGGGAGAGTTAACTATGTCCTAATCTCAATGAAGGAATTAGGTTGGGTAGGATGCAAGTAGAGAGAGAGAGAAAAAGAAGAAAGGGAAAGGAAAATGAAAACAGACCAGAAAAAATAGAAAAGTAAAAATTAATAATATTATGGAGGCCAAAAACAATCTATTTAGAGGGGAACATGAATATATTGAGAGAAGGGGATGGACATAGAGGAGATGTGAAAAACTTAAAAAAAATGCTTAGAATATTATATAGGTATAAAGAGGTAGTACTGCTATTAAGGAATTTAATTCTCAGAGGTTTTGAATTGAGTAATAAATTTGTGGATTTAGTGTGTACACAATGGGGGATAGGGTCTACTAGTTAACTAAGGGTTTATCTGAGGATGTGCAGGACAAGAGTTCAGTCACATAAAGAAGAACAAAAGAGAGGAAAAGGTGAAAAGGATAAGAAAGGGAGAAAAAAGATCAGAAGTTCAGTAGAGCTAAACAAAAAACAAAAAATTTAATTAAAAAAGAAAAAAAAGAGAAAGAAGACAAGAAAAGAAAGAAAAATGCACATTCACGTATCCCTAAAATAAAAATTATAAGAGAAAAAAAATTTACTGGAAAACAATTTTTTTTCAAAAATCAAAAATTAAAGATTCATAAAATTTTAGGAAAAAAAATTTTTTATATATATATAAGGTAACAAAAAAAAGAGGAAAAAGAAGTAGAAGAAAAAAAAGTTCTTTGATTTTTTTTGGGAGGGGTGGGAAAAATCCTGTGTCTGTAACAAGCCTCATGTTGGAGTCTCTGGTCTGCTTGAGGTCCTGAGGAGGGGGAGGGGGGCCTTCCCTCCTCTGCTCCCTGAGAAGGAGTGAGGACGTCAGGCTTATACTCATGCCGTCTTAATTCCTGGGTCGTCTCTGGTCTGTGAACTGCAGGATGAAGATGTCCGCTCCTTGTCGGTTCTTGCTGGTGTTGAGTAGAATCCGCTTGCCACTGAGTCTGGCTCCTTCGTCCCAGACTCTCTGTGGCTCAGGTATGGTGCCCTGCGCTCGCCGCTGTGACTGCTGCTGCTGCTGCTGGCAAGCGCTCAGTTGTGTCTCCTTGCCATGGCATCCCCTCTCTTGCCTAACTCTCTGTCCTGTGATGGCACACTTGGTGTGATTCTCTGGCTTAAGACTGTTCACTGGAACTCAAAAACTGCTTTCTATGCGAGAGCTTGTTCAGATTTCAGCTACTCCTCCGCCATCTTCCTGGAACTCCTACAAAATTTTTATTAATACAATGCTAACATAAAAATAGGAAAGGTTTAAAGTATAAACAATAATTTTGGCATATAAAATTTATGCATATATGACCTATATACCTTATATGCATAAATATATACATCAGTAAGCAGACCTTCCTTTAAAAAGTTAAATTTAACATTTGAAATATTTGATTAATGCTTAATTCTAATTAATCAGTTCTATAATTAAAGAAACTATAATAACATATTCCATATATCATCTAAAGTCAATCATTTTTAACAGTGTTTTCCAGGTATGCCATTTTAGTGACAGTTACTGAAAAAATGCTTACAGAAACTTATAGAAAAGAAGGAATACATCCTAAAAAATTAACCTGAGAAACCTACTTTTTAAGAATGAGAAATATTCAGCATATCCCTGGCAAAGAGATGTTTTAAATATACATTTATTATACATATATATGTATATATATATATATAGTATATCACAGGTAGTCATGAATCTATTCACCGATTTTGAAAAGCGAAACTAACATCAGACTAATCGAAGTGTCATATGAGTTCCCCATTTTGTGTTTCATCAACAATTGTAGCTTTCCTTCTTCTTATTTGTCCCTTTCTTCTTTAACAATATGCAACATTGGATAAGATTAAGCTTTAGGAAGCTCTGCTTACACTTGGTGATTTACTTTTGGTTGCAACACACTTATTCCCAGAGCTGGTGAGAGAAAGAGAATTAAACCAATGCTTTGTCAAATTGACTTGACTCACATGGTTGTCTTTTCCTCTTGCTTTATTTTCCTAGGGGTTGGTCATTCTTAAAGTTTAGAAATACACTACAGGGAACCAATATAAAAATGGCTTTCTAGAAGCTAATTTTTCATTGTCAACTCAAATTCCTCTGTTGTAAGATTTAAGCAGTGATTGTGTGTCCCCTACCTGCTGTTATTTCTTTACTTCCCTTCTTTTATTTCCTACTTTGAATGTTTCTCTTGTAATAAATCAAGTCAAAAAAAATAAAAGAAAGCAACATGGATTTGTTTTATTCTGGGCTCTGAGTTTAACCACTCATTTCAATTCAATAAACGTATAGGTCATGGTAATAAGAAGTAACCCCTAATTATCCTAAAAGAATGGCATAAAAATTCAAGTATAATACCCACAATACCAAGATAACATCTGATTTATCAGACACTGGAGTGATAAACATACTGGAACATGGAACAGTAAAGAGTCTATGTAAGAATTCTTCCTGTCACTTGAGAGAAAATGCACACATACATATGTGTATATATTTGTAAATATCTATGTATCTACTTATTTATCTCTCTATATCTACATATACACATGGAGAGATTGATAGATAGATATTAGGCAAGTCCAGATTTGTACATTCTCAATTTTTGTTTTAATATGTTCAATTTATTTGTATCCACACAAATTGTGTATATTTGTTGGTTAACCTACTGGTTAACCTTTTATTATATAATGTTCAAAATCCTTTCCCTCTAACTACATTTCTAACTGTGGTGACTTACCTAGTCACTTGGCCCGGGTCTCATTTGATGCAGCAAATCTGTGCAATGCAGTAGAAGCTGATTGTCACTCTTGACTTGATATCTTTTTATTTTGCCAAATAATTTTAAATTATTCACAACATAAACATTTTGACAACCTTAGTCAATTTGTAATTAGTAATGGTTTGTTAATTCTGAAAGATTCAATTTCACTTAAAATAAAGAAAATATTTTTTTAAACCTCAGTATCATTCTCCATAGTTCTGCATATATTTTTACTAAAGTATTGGCACTGATACTATGAATTGAAGAGAGAATCTATTTTCATAACTTCCTTTAATAATATTAACCAATAAAGAATTGGGGAGGATATTATTTCTCTGATTAAATAATTGCTTTTAATGGAAATTTTAATTTCCACTAATTCTCATTTCACAAGTACTATATAAGTGGTATATAATCTAAATAGCATAATAATTTAATAGAAACTACTTGCATGAGCCATACTTTTTTTTTTCTAGGTAATACTGCTCACATATGTAACAACTCAAATGAATTGGTAATCCATTGCAAACTTTAAAGCTAGCTTTTTGCTTCATTATTACCCTGGTTTCAAATAATATCTGTCAGATTTACTCCTTTATCACAAATATTGAAGTTTGCCAACATACATCTGACAGATATTATTTCAATATTGATTTTACAAAGTATTCAATAGTATAAATCTATTGAAGAACTATCTTCCGTTTAACAAAGTAAATACCAGGTAGCTGGGACATATATAGTTGGAAGGGGGTTTGAGGTCAGACAAGTAAAGAGAGGAAGGGTAAGTGAATATTCAATGTACATATGTCAAAATGGAGTGAGGTAAATTGAGGTGACTTAGGACAGATGGAGGAGCATTAAAAGGGTGTTGTTCAAGAATTGTAGTCACATATTGGTGTAAAAAATTGAAACCCCTTTGCACAATTACTTAATAATTTAAAAGGATATATTAGATATATCTCTTCCTTACTCAGAGAGAAGGGGATACACAACAAAATTCCATTCATCTTAACATTGAGTGAAAGTGAATTAGCCCATAGAATCATAACCTTTCTAAAATCTGTTAGAGAACTGATGTTGTAAGACAAACTAGTAGAAAAATTCCTGATAGATGTAATGGACAAACTGAATAAAACTAATGCCAGAGAAAGAAGACTGAGAATTCATCCTTCCTTATCCTTAGTTTCTCAAAAGAAACAAGCTATGATCAATAAGACTGGGATTAGGTTAAAAAAATTCAAGAAAATTTACTATAAATCTTTCAGCCTACCTCCAGCTGAGAACGGTGAAGAAATAACAATAAGAAAAATAGCTGATCTCTCCAATTCAACTATGCACAAAGTGAATTTGAATTTGAAGACAATTGTTATCTCGTCATAACAATAGTCCATCTTTTTCCATCAAAAACATTCAGTTGTGGTCAAGCTAACA
>NW_027203965.1:0-46442 GCF_024711535.1 Dipodomys merriami | reverse complement strand
TTTATAAGCGAAATCTAGCTTCCACATATGAGGGAAAACATAGATCTTTGTCTCTCTGGGCCTGATGTACTTCACTTAACAGTTTTTTCCAGACCTTTCCATTTCTTTACAAATGGTACAATATCATTCCTTCAACTGTGTTTGATTTTTCTTATCAAAATTATAATGAAACATTTTATTTACTTGGAAAAAGAGAAGAAACACCTTTGTGTCTGTCTCCCCCATCTCTGAGTCAAGCCCTCCCTACTGTGATTTTTCTTCAGATTTTTAAAGAAATAAATTTTATAAAGCCCCATTAATGCACATACTGTTTCCCCCTTTCCCTAGAGCTAACCGCTTAGATAACTGATTAATCATTCTTTGCAGATCTTTATGATTTTTCTACATGTGGACACATAATACTTAGCTTTGTTCTGCATGGTATCAACAATTAGCAAACTATACACATTTTTCTACAACTCACTTCACTTGTTCAACATTATGTTTCTAAGATTTCTGTGTTGATATATCCATATATATCACTCATTCATACATTTTAACTATGAGCAATATTTCAAGGCACACATCATAGTTCATGTGTTCTTCTGTTGATAGGTAATGGGGTGAGTTTTCATTATTAGAAACAAGTCCATAGTGTATCTTTAAGTGTCTATTTTATTTCCTTTTGTACTGGTATGGGTTGCTTTGCTGGTGAGCTAGAGAGACCAGCCCAGGTCAGCAGTAGTTTGAGTAGCTGCAGCCTCTTGGCTTGTAGTTACAGCCCTGTGATGTCTCATACATTTAACATGGACTGATAGTACAAGTACCATCATTTTCTCTTTTAGCCGAAATGTGAAAAGTTGGGAAACACCATCCCAAAGTACTACTTCTCAAACTTCAGCAAGCATCAGACTTACCTTGGAAGGATAATACAAAAGAGACTGCTGATGCCATTCTCTGGAATTTCTGATTTGGTATGTCTGGAGCAAGGGCTGCACATTGACATTCTAATAAAATCTCAAGTGATGTTCTGATCTCAGAACCAGTGTTTTGAGAGACACCTAGGAGATGAATTGTGATTTCTAACGGATTATCCAAATACATTTGCATCATTGCCAAAAATCTTTATTGAAATTAATATATTACATAACCTAGAATATGACTGAAAAATAGAAATTATAGATTTTTTCCCCTGTGCTAGTACTGGGGCTTGAGCTCAGGGCCTGGATGATGTTCCTGAGCTTTGTTGCTCAAAATTAGTACTCTTCCATTTGAACCACAGCTCTACTTCCTACCTTTTGGTGCTTAATTGGAACTAAGAGTCTTACCACGGACTTCCCTGCCTGGGCTGGCTTTGGACTGTGATCCTCAGATCTCAGTCTCCTGAGTAGCTAGTATTAGAGGTGTGAGCCACAGGTACCCAAACTTATAGTATACTTTAATAGTTTGGAATTTACAAGCTTTTGTGTGGAAAAAAGATTTTCTCAGAAGCCATTTCCCCTATAATAATAAATTCTACATTCCCTTTAGAGTGTATAAACCAGAAACAGAACTTTAAAATACAATTAAATGAGAAAAGTAGTCCTTCCGTCCTTCCCCTGTTATCTTTATGGAATAATCAATAGGTCCAACACCAGCTCACAGAGGAAGGAAAAGCATAAAGGGAAATGTTACAACTAAAACTTTTGTCAGCCCTCAGCAAAGGCACGAAGTGATTAGAATGGGCTGTGATGTACACCTCCTGGAGGGTGAGCAGGGAGAGCAGGGGTGAGGTGAACTCCAGTTCTGTTGATGTCCTCTTCAATCCTGTGTGCACCCTCACAGATAAAGCTTGAGTTTGTTCCCTCAGAGGATTCATGGCCCCAGTGTAAGGGGAGATGGGAGTTTGGTCCTAATGGAAGGGTGTTAAAAGGTGGTCAATCTTTAGGAGATGGAGCAGTGGGAGGTGTTTAGGGCATGGGGATACTATCTGTGGAAGAGATTACTGATCATCTCATTGAATGGGTCTTGTACAAGTGGACTAGTTACTGCCAGATCAGGCTGTGTTCACTCCTTGCTTTCTTCCTCTTTTGCCTTGTGAATCCATCTACTTATGGATCTTAGTCACATGACCCTCACCAGGGACTACTACATATGGTAGCCCAGTTTTGGACTTTTGGTCTCTGTAATGTTAACTAATGAAACTTTTCTTTATATATTGGCCAACACATTCTGTCATAGCAATGACAACAAACTGAGACACTGTGCCTTCCATGATATCCCATGTGGTGTTCAGCCTTTTTGGAGCTTCCTTCTGTCCTTCATTTCTCTCTCATTGCAAGAATGATTCTCTATTGATCCCTTCATTAGAAAGTGGCCTCTGAAATAAAGTTGTGTGCAAGCTATGGTTTAGCTTGGAAGGAAGTAGTAGTCCTGGAAAGGATCTTCAGCTCCCTTCAAACGTATTTGACACAGATTGGATTCCTGCCCGAGCGAAGGAGAATCTCTTCTGTCTTGCCCACCTCAACTAAGGGCCTTGCCAGAAAATGAAGCTTCCTCATGGCACTGCCTCTCCCTCGTTCCCCACTTGTCTTGTGACTTCAATCTGTTTGTCTTGACTCACCCTCTGCCTCCTGTCTATAGCACTCATCCGAATGACTACACTGGACTTCCGCATACTCTCAATTCCTATTTCCCTCCCTATCCATTCTTCACATTGGGGCTAGACTCACTTTAAAAAGAAGAACTAGTTATGTGACACCATCTGTGACCCTCTGAAGTGACATCTCTTTGCTTTTGGAGTTAGCTACAAACCTTTTAGCATGACCTGCCCCCCGTTCCTGACTTTCCCCAGCATTGCTTTCCATAGTACTCACATAATAGTTCTGCTTTCCATCAGGTGCGTGCATGTGCACACCACACACACACACACACACACACACACACACACACACACACGCATGTACGCAAGCATGCGCGCGCACACACACACACACACACACACCACTCTTTTCTCTCTCTCTCTCTCTCTCTCATCTCTCTAATGTTTTCTTTCTCCTTGTTTTCTCCTGTAGGAAGCACTGTAGGAAATCCAGGTTCTCCTATTACTTGAAAACTTTCTTTGTCTGCCCCTTGCTCATTTCATCACTTATGACTATTCAAGTCTGACTTAAAACTCATTTCCATTCAGCAGCTGCTCAGGTATCTCTATCCAATGTGCTGACCTTGGTCATGTGAAGAGCAGCCTGAATTTTCTCTACTCCTTCATGGCTTACTGTCCAATGATGGATTTGTTGGTTTGGTTCTTTTTTTTTTTTTTTTTTTCCAAAAAAGACTTTGTTTCTTTATTCTTAGAATCAAATTGCCAAGGCCCAAGATGGTGCCTGGGGAACCACTCAATAAATGCAATAAATGTCTGTGGCTAATTAATCTACATTCTCTATGGCATTTTTCTGTGTTGTTCATTTACACACACATACACACACAGCACACATACCTAGTTATATATATTTAAATTTCTCAGTGTTATTTACCTATGAACCTGGGTCAATGTACCTTGTTTAAAACATTCAACTTCAAGAGACTAGAATTCTAACTTGAGTAACCTAATTTTTTGTTGTTTAACCTGGCACCATTAAATTTGTCACTACTGAGTAAAAAAAACAACCATTTTGTTAGCAAACTCTGTCTTACCAATATTACTGCTCTTTTTCCTTCATTCATTTACACATATACACAGGAAGGGAGGGATGTAAGGAGAGAGAGAGAAACATGCACACACATACACAGACACAGAGAGAGACAGAGAGAAAGAGAGAGAGAGAGAGAGAGAGAGAGAGAGAGAGAGGATAAAGAGGTAGGCTCTCTAGACTTGACATGATCTAGCAAAAATCTGATGGAAGATAGCATTTCCAGTGTATGAGATAGGAAATACAATCTTCAGTCAAAAGTTTTTAGAGAAATGACTCAACAACCAAGTGTTTAAGTGACTTTTAAAGAATATAACCTGAGACTATAGGAAAGCAGGAATATAATGTTGGGCTTCTAGTTTCTAGAGCTAAAGCAAAGAAATCTCCTGGAAAATTTGTTTATTCAAAGCAAATTTAATACTTGTAGAACTAGGTTAAAAATTATCTTTGTTAAGTGGTTCAGGAACAAGATCCAAGAGTTGATCTCTACTATCCAAATAGTCTTTATTTGAAAGTAAGATTTATCTAAAAATCTGTGAAATGTAAAACATATTTATATTCATCTGTTTAATTATGTTAATTATGATTAATTTAAAATCATAAAACTCATAAAGTAAATATTATACATTAAATAGTGTTTACTTGTGAAGCAGTTTTACAAGGTGAAATCCAAATTACTTTAACTCTTTGACTCTGGCTCAGGTGTGTGTAAAACCAGCTTTGCTTTGTATTATCAATTTACTTAACCTTTTTTTTTTTTAGTCTTCGTTCCTTCATCTGTAATAGCTGCCTGTTTTATCCAGCTGTTGGGAGCTGCAGGACACAATGACATGAACATTCCTCAGGACTGCCGTGGCTCTGGTGGCTTCCTCAGCCTGTCCCACCACAACAGTTGAAGAGATCCTTTAAGAATCAATTTCCTTCTGTTCAAAACCTGGGAACCATTGGCTTACACCTTTATCCTAACTACTTAGGAGGTTGAGATCTGAGGATCATGGTTCAAAGCCAGCCTAGTCAGACAAATCCTCTTATCTCTAATTACTAGCAAAAGGAACTTGTAGTAGAGTGCTATCTTTGAGTTAAAAAAAAAAAGACAAGCAAGAGCTCAAGGCTCTGAGTTCAAGACCTAAGGCCACCACAAAAATGAACAATCAAACAACAGCAACCACAGCCAAGATCCTAAAAACGCTTGGGTGTAGACTTAGCTAGGCCCTACACAATCCGTTGCCTACAATTGCCCTGCTCTTATTTTTTCTGCTCTGTGGACAGCTGTCCTGGTCTGTTTGCAATTCCTTGGACCTATCAAGAGAATTCGGTTTTTTTTTTTTTGGTCCGGTCGTGGGGCCTGAACTCTGGGCCTGGGCGCTGTCCCTCAGCTCTTAAGCTCAAGGCTAGTGCTCTACCACTTGAGCCACAGCGCCACTTCCGGCTTTTTTTTTTCTTTTCGCTTATGTGGTGCTGAGGAATCGAACCCAGGGCCTCATGCATGCAAAGCAAGCGCTCTACCACTGAGCCACCTTCCCAGGCCCCCAAGAGAATTCTTTACATGGGGCTTCCAGCTCATTCTCCACCTGCTCAGTGAAGGAGATATCCCTTACAAAATTGCACTTCTCCCTCTTCTTTCCCCTCTTCTGTGTTGTTTTTTCATCACATAATTTTCTTTATATATGATATATGTTATATATTATATATTATATTATATAATATATTAATATATTATATATTATTATTATATATATTATATATATTATATATATTATAATATATATAATATATATAATATATATAATATATTATATAATATATATTATATAATATATTATAATATATAACATATATTATACTATATAATATTGTATATATTTATGCTAGTACTGGGTCTTGAACTCAGGACCTGGGTGCTGTCCCAGTGTTTTTGTGCTCAAGGCTAAGGCTCTACCATTGAGTCACAGATCTACTTTCAGATTGTGTGTCTATTTAATTAGAGACAAAAGTCTCACATAGTTTCTTGCCCAGATTGCTTCAAACTGCAATCCTTAGATCTCACCTTCCTGAGTAGCTAGGAGTAAAGGTATGAGCCACTGGTGCTCAGCTTCAATTTGCTTTTTAAAATGGTTTGTTTCCCTCTGCTAAAATGCAAACTTTGTGAGGGCAGGAATCATTGTCTTACCCACTGATTTATTTCTAGGACTCTGAACAGTACCTAGCAAAGAGTGGTCAATTTGGATATGCTGAGTGAATGAATTTTGAGTGAAGTAATTTAGTGTAGCAATCTGCATATAGAGAAACTCAGACACTGTTGGTTAGTTTTATTTGTGATATAATCAGAGTAACACATTTTGCTTGCCTTTTTAAAAATACAGCATGGCAAAAAGAGCATGTGAGAAGAGGAAAGCTAAAAAATGGAAAAAGGGAAGGAAAGAGAAGAGGAAAAAAATAACTACAAATAACAGAGAACACAGAAGCAGCAGAGATTAGGAGAAATTTGAAAAAAGCATTCAAAAAGATAAAATCTCTTTGATCTATTTTCCAGATTGTTCTTAGGCCCCACCCTACCCTCTGTAAAGTGAAAATTTCTCTTTGTCTATGGTATGATTGTGTTGATTGAAGCTTCACACTGAACCCTATAAATATGTAAAATTACTCTGAGTTAATTAAAAATAAAAGAAGATTAAAGAAGAAGAAATAAGATTCATGACATAAAGCTGTCTGAGGAGAGGGGAAGAAATAGGATTTGAAGGCTATAAAACTTCATCTGTAACTTTTTTTTTAATTTAAAAACTGAAGCCAATTAAAGAAAATGTTACGTGGAGTGGCACATGCATATGTATCCCTATGTTTTTCTTTGTACTTTTTGACTTACAAAAAATGATTGTATCAGGATGGCACTTAACATGAGAGCACTTAACATGGTGCTGTGTGGCCCACAGGAAGTGGTCAGTAAACCTTTGCCATTACTACAATCTCATTGCTGTGAAGATTGCTCCGATTTAAGTCTCTCCCTGCAGCATCTTTGTATAGCCCTCAGTCTGTCTGACTCCACCCCTGACTGGGCTTTGGCATGAAGGGACTTGGAATTTCTTTGTTACTTAAATTTTGTGGAAATTGCTTGAGTTTTTGTGAAATTCTGGCTTTGCAGAGTACCTATGGTGAGACACTATGCATGCACTAGGTAAATTTCTAGTAACAGGTTTGTTTTACTTTTAGTACCTAAATTCTTCTGGGATTCTTACATTTCAGCATTTGAAGTCCCACATGGAGAGGTAAAAATGGGCCTTTCTAAGCTTGATTATTCCAGAACAAGGTGTGCAAGTCATCCAGATGGATCTTCCTGCAGGGGGAGTTGGAGAGGTAGTGGCTGTCAGATGCCCTTGGTGCAGATTCTAGTTGCCCTTGGAGTCTGCAGAGTTCTGAGTTTCCTCTTCCCATGGCCTCCACATTCTCAAGGAGCCTGTTAAGTTCTCCTTCACAGAGTGTCCTTTTCTTTCTGGGCCTCTCCCCTATGGGCAAGTGATTGCTCAAGGCTTCAAAATTTGATCCTGAGAAGTTTTGCCAAAGAATGTTTATAGTGTTCATATAAAAAGGTGGGGGAGTGTAGTTGTGGTGATGGGAGGGAAGGGATGGCAGGGGAAAAACAAAGCAGGAGACAGCAAGGCTTGATCAGAAATGTACTTCTTACCTTGCTCATGTAACTGCAACCCTCCTCTGTACCGCATTTTCATAATAAAAAACTTATTTAATTAAAAAAAAAGGGGAAAGGAAGAAAATTGAGGCAGTCTTTGATGTACTTCTCGCCTCTTGCCCAGCGCTGGGCCCCTCATCTCTTGCAACCTTTGGGCCATGGCTCTTCCAGAAACCCCTTATTTTTACACTGCCACTGGCCACACAGCCCTTCCTTCAGGCAACTCAGCAGCCACACAACGAGGAAGTCTGTTACCTTTGAAATTATTTCTGCTTTCCTTTCCTTCCCAGTACCTCTTCACCCACTGCACCTTTTCATTTCCTCTCAATCAGAGCTGTCAAGCCCTGTGTGTGTTTGCACCTGCTATTTTCTTGCTCATCTTCTGTGTAGATGGGACTCTCTCTGTGCTCTACTTGGCCTGGTTCAAATGCCAGCCAGCTGCAACCCCCGCTACCTGCCCTGCAGCCACGAGTGCACTTCCCTGTCCTTGCTCTTCCTGTTTAACCTCTTATCACATCCCATGCATTATACTGTATTGCCTGTTTGTCTATTTATCTTCCTCTTTCATAATAGAAAATACGTTTTTTTAATTTGTATTTCCTTGTCACCTAGCATTGTCTCTGATCAGGGACACTGATTGAATGAATGAGTCAATAGAAGTGTTCATTTTGGCAGAAGCCAGAAGACCACGACACATTTTGAACTGCAGTGATGCTGATTTGGGAGAACATTTATGTCATATATTTCAGCTCTCCCTGCATACGTTTTACAACGGGTCTGGTGAAGGGGAGCAAAATGAAACATGGCAGCTTCCTCACCACCAGAGATACAGCCTTCCCCTAAAATGTTCTGGGCCCATCCTCTTGTCTGTGTCTTATTTCCCTCTGCTGCTCTCAGAATTGACTCTGATTCAGAAGAGCTTCACAGCAACTTTCTGCTGGTGGGTAAGTTACCTCCTCCTCACAACCACAGACATGCTAATTACAGTCATTTACAGGAACTACTTCCATTTATTATTAATCACCATGAAGCTTAATGATTCAAATGTGTACCATTACTTATTCTTCAACTATGAATTGGACACCTACCATCCATCATTGTGTGAAGCAATGGATGGAGTACATGGATTAAGTTTGCATGTCAGATTAATTTAGTTGTATCATCTTTGTGTTTTGAATATGAAGAGTTCTTCGTTCATGAATGTTTACTTTTCATGTTCTCATCTCCATGGGACATGTTAGACAGCTCTAGGAAACGGTCTAAGCTACATAAGTGAAACTCAGTCACAAGCAAATAGACAAATACAACTGACCAAGCAAGCACACAGACAAGCTAACCCATCATCACCACCATACAACCATCACTACCACCACCAATAAAATAGCCACTTTGATTTCCCAGCCAGAAGAATGAAGGTGGACTCAAATGGGTCAAGGATGAGTGGTGTGTGTGTGTGTGTGTGCACACACACGCGTGTGTGCTAGTTCTAGGCTTGTACATGGGCCTGCTCAAGGTTAGTGCTCTACCTTTTGAGCTCCACTTATGGCTCTTTTTGGTAGTTAATTGTAGATAAGAGTTTCATGGACTTCCTTGCTGGGCTGGCTTTAGCTGTGATGCTCAGATCTCAGCCTACTAAGTAGTTAGGCATGAGCCACTGGTGTCTGGCAGAAGGGTGAGTAGTTTTGAGAGGGAATATTGGGGACTAAAAGCCCAGCATCTCCACTGTTGATCTTTCCATTTTATACTTAAAGTTGGTTTTACCACTGTTAGCTTTCTGGAAACATCTTCATAGCGTCACTGCTGTCCTTTATTTACATTTTTAATTTGGCTAAATTGCCTCTCTATTCACAAGGAATGCAGAAGTACTGTGCACAACAGGTATCTTCATGTGGCTAAATTTCTTCAACCAGTAGTTTTTGACTTTATGAGCTTCTACTGTTACAAAGCATGGAACAATCCTTACACCTCAGGAAAAGATAAGAATATTCTTCAATCAGTAGTATTTGATTTTATGAGTTTTTACTGTTACAAAGCATGGAACAATCCTTATACCTCAGGAAAAGATAAGAATATTCTGTAGATTCTCATGGAGGTGGAAACAGTTTTCCATTCAGTGGAAATCTGAGTAGCCTCTGTGAATTCAGAATGGACAGTCTTCCTGGGTAGTAACAGCCATGGGAATGAGCCTCTTCGATTTCCAACACCAGGAAGTGTCATAACCTAACAACCCCCTCTATTCTGAAATCTATCACTGATGCTGCCTGTGAACTATTTTCAGTGAGTGGCAGAGAGAACAAGGCAACACAGTGATGGGGGATATAGGACTTCCCTTGCCAAGTTCAGACACTGCCATCTTTTTCTGCTTCCTCTCGTCTTTCTCTTCTTTTTCTTTATTCAGTGCTGGACCTGCATGTGGATTAATTGTTCTTCCTTTTCATTCCCTCTCAGAGGAGTTAGTTCCCCTCTAATAGTATAAATTCAATGGTTTAACAGTAGCAATTTATTGTCTGTAGTTCTGCAGATTGCAAGCCGGAGATCTAGGATCTAGGTGATGGGGTGTGTGTGTGTGTGTGTGTGTGTGTGTGTGTGTGTGTGTGTGTGTGTGTGTGTGTGTGTGTGTGTGTGTGTGTGTGTGTGTGTGTGTGTGTGTGTGTGTGTGTGTGTGTGTGTGTGTGTGTGTGTGTGTGTGTGTGTGTGTATGTTTTTACTTGAAAACTTCTCTTTGACCTTAGTTGGCTGTCTTTTCCTGTGTCATTGGTAGGTATTCCTTCTAACTTCTTGTGTGCTAATCTTTCTTATTGGATCAGAGGTCTTTAGGACCTCATTTTAAGAGACCCTTTGTAAGAGGGACACAATGCAGTGCATCATAGCTAATTATTTTCTTTTACAGTTAATACTGTTTCTGCCTTTGTTTTTGGAAAATATGGGTCAACCTACTTAGCCCCCCTAATTGATCTGAGTTTGGATTGCAATGCAATGAATTTGCTAGAGCCTTGGGAAGACCAGAAGGAGCAGAGTCATCTTCTGGTTCTTCCTCTTAGCTCTCTTAATGGGTTCCTAAAGTCTTTAGCTGTAACTCAGACTTTAAAACCTTTCACTTGCTTTAATGATATAACAAATTTTGTTATTAATAATGAGTATGTGAACTTATTAGCCAGTGTCATTAATTTTGGTTGTCATTTAGTCAAGCATTGTCATCCTTTCATTTGGCACAAATCATAAAGATGAGCAAAATCATACCTTTAACCTGCTTTCTCATTTAAGAAAGGAATATATATAAAGTTTGATGTGCTATCTACCATGAGTGATTTTATTATTTCATTTTATAATAGACTATTTTTAATTTATATACATGTCTTCCTGAAGTCTGTAATTCTCATTTGTTTTTGTTTAAACTGACATATCAGGATATGAGTATATATTTCTATGGATAAATAAAAATGGATGTTTTTAAGTTATTTATATGAGTTCACTCAAAACATGTTGTATTTAATTATAATGTAATGGATATATTAAGATGACATAGTCATTTAAAATTTTGAATGTTTTCTACATCAGAAAAAATAAAATTTCTGCCTAGACCAGAATGCCTTTCTACCAAATTCATATTCCAGATTTGTTGTTAAGCTATGTTCAAAACTCACTTTCCTCACAACATAGGTTTTTAAGGTTGGCTCATTACTGCAAATCCTTCACTCCTTGTTTTCCTGTAAATTCTATGTACTGTAGTTTTTTGACCTATAGTTTTATATTTTCCTTTAATAGTTTCCTGTATATATGCAAACTCTGGTCCTCACAGCTAGATTAGCAATTCTCTGACAATCTTGCTGTGTTATTTAGAAGCTAAGGGAAAAACAAAAGGAGTGTAAGGTATGCTTTCTGTCAATGTCTCCCTTAATGTTGGGAATTGTGAGCAGCAGATTCTGAGACTCTGTTGACAGAAAATCACTTTCAGCATGTAAATGAAAGGTAATTTGTAATAAAAATGAATGCTACATATGTATGCTGGTATGCCAGTTACTTAGTATTTGGTAATTAGTCATAAATGGTAAATATATTCCATATGTAACTGCAATTGGTATTTCTTTTATATTGTCAAACTGTATTTTCAGATTTCCTTCTCATTAATTCATATATATATATATATATATATATATATATATAATCAAAAGCATCAGATTTGGCAGTTTTTTGCTGATACAGTATGTAGTGTCATTAGGCATGTCCACACACACCTGGAACTTCACATCTAGCTAGCTCATCTCCTTGTCATCCATGTGCTCTTCAGGACTGTATCTTCTGCTTTGGTGTCCTGTTTCTCCTTTCTGCCCTCTTATGTATAAGGTCCTGGTAGCCCCTGCTTTCTTACTCTCCTCTAACTCTGAAATTGTGAGACAACAAAACTTTGGGGCCAGAGACATGAACTGGTATATACAAGAGGGTAATCAGACCTTGAGAGGAAGGAGGTAGATAGAATCAAGGATGCTAGTTAAGTTGTGCTCTGAATGGAGACAAAGACCCAGCAAGAGGGACTGGCATTTCACAGTCTTTGACAGAAAAATGCAGAATTGGAGGAAGGAGGGACTCAGACTAGTACTACTTAAATAATTACAAAAAAATGATGGAACATAGTGAAACAAATGTGTTGGTCCAAATCTCAAAGGAATTTAATAATCTTCATGGTAGCTAATATTCGCTAATACATACAGAGCAAGCCAGTATAATTAAATGCTCAAATAGCTAGGCTAAGCAATAATGGAGGTTAGAAAAAAGAAATATCTGTCACATTATCAAGGATTGCTTCGTGGTAATTTAGTTTATGAGCTGGAAACAGGTAGAGAGAGCCTGGAGGAGAGAGCTACCTAATAGAGGTAGCAGTATAAAGATGGGATCCCATGCTGCCCCTTAACCTTAACCTGCTTACCTAACCATTGTGGCTCGGATAGCATATAGGGAATAAAAAAAAGGTGACAAGTTCCTATTATATCACAAGGGCAACTTGTTAGTAGTTCTACCAGTAACTGATTTCCCACATTGTTAGGACTCTGGTGCTGACCAAGGTGCTGAAGGTAGAAAATAGGAAGCTACCATTGCCTTTTGGAGAGCCCAGTGTTTAGTACTAGAGACAGGCTTGTGTGGTGAGGAGATAGACAGTGAGTCTTTGGGTGTCCAAAGGGTAGACAGTGGGAGAACAGTTAGGAGTTATCCAACTGTTCAGGCAGTCAAACAGGACAGTCAATCACTTGGTTAATTTAGGCAAACAACACAGGCTTGAATAAATGTTTCACTAAATTGACTGGTTGCTTGAGTGAATCAACCTAATCAAGTGTGCACTGGCATCATATAGACACAGTCCTAACAATGCAAATATCATTATAATTCTTTGCCTTGGAAATGGCTCTGTGGGACTTTCCCAGCACTCTGCTTCCTGAGCGGGGTCTAGACAGCTTTGCTCTGACCTTCTGCCACAGGGGAGGAAAATAATTATTTTTGAAAGGAATATCATTCATTACCCAAAATATATATCTGCAGATACTTACAAACATTTTACACTCTATTATTTATATGATTTTAAAAGATCTATTTGAAACCTCTTTTGGAGACTGATTTTTTTTCTGACTATTCATTGGTGACTAATCTAAAGAGGTGACTTAATTTATGACTATAACCACTTTCTTAGCTTTTAAAAACACCTTCTTTTGCTGTTTTAAATTTACTATGTGATTCTTTTGTTTCTATTGTATGTTTTTCCCCCTATGGTATATTCCCTGTTGTCACTGTATCTGATTTTGGCACCCTGCGTCTTGTATATACATTTATCTGATTTGGGGAGGGGAAAGGGAATAACAAAATGCTGAAACAAGGACACAGGATGACCCATTGCAGCAATGAGACTCACCAAACACTATGTTGGAAATGAACTTTACAACTTGGGGGGGGGGGGGGAGGAGTCTAAGAGGTGGAAGAGGGAAAGCATAGTGGGAGAAAAACAAAGGAGTGGGTAACAATGTTCGACAAGAAATGTACTCATCACCTTACGTAATTGTAATCCCTCTGTACAGAATCTTTACAATAATATAAAATTAAAAAAATCTTCTTTTAAAGCTGTAAAAATACACATATATATACATATATACCTATATATATATTTTTTCCTCATATTCTCTCATGTCTACCTTGACCAAGCACTTTACAGTTACTTGAGTGAAAATTTAGAGTTTTATGAGCTTTCCCATAGTAATGCTATTTTTAGAAAGAGAAACAGGATATTTAGTTCTTTTCCAAAAAAGGAATTTTGTCTCCATAATCCACTCCATAGCATTGTTGAAGGTTATTTGAAGTATAGAACAAGTACACATTTGATTGTATTCCCAGGCACTTGTACCAGTAAAAACATTAGGTATGTGGAAGGTGTATGTCTGTGATGTAGATTGTGTCACAAATTTTGTATCATGACTCCAGACTCCAGGTCTGATCTTAAGTAACAATGACTACAACTGTAAACCTATAAACCTGGCTGCTTAGAGTTGGGACTAGAAGGAAAAGAAGATGTGGCCCGGGAAATAGAGGTAAGATTGTAGAGAGACTGTCCACTAATTGTACAGTGTGATAGCCACTTTCTCTTAAGTTTATTTTGGAGATAGTGTACCTGTGTTAGACTCTGAATATAAGCTCTGTAATATGGGCTTTTTGTCTCACTGACTTGGTAATATGATTTATCCAAGGCTCATAAAACTTAAATGCTTATAGAAGTTGAGCCAGGTTATATAATTGTATCAAACCAGGCCAACTCTGATACAAGGGCATAGTAGTGCCAGTGAAACACTAGTGAAGGTCCATACACATTTGTGTAGGACATTTAGCACTTTTGTAAAGACTGAATTTGACTACTGAACAAGACTATTTTGCTGAATTATAGTGCATGAGAAGGAAAATATATTTGAACATATCTGATAAAGAGCTATGCAAATTATGCAGTGTGTCCCTGGCTAGTGTTCCTTCTCTAGCCATCTCTAAGTTGATTAATGAGATGGGGAAGCAGTGCATAGTGACATGACATCTTGGAGATTCAGAATTTTCATTCTCTCAGAAAATGATTCCATTAGACCAACCATAGCCATGAATCTTCTGGCTTTAAGTTTTGTAGAATGTCTTCTCGACAGTGTAATTTGTGATGCACTGTTAGTGCTCATGGGGAAATAATTGAATAGATTAAAAGAAATGTGTTTACACATGTGATTTTAGCTTCTATTATTAATGGAGACTATTATTTTTAATGTATGTGTCCAAAATTTATATGAGGGCAAATTGTTCTATGGGTGATCATTTCTGAACCTCCTAAAGGCCATAGTTTAGTGTTTAGGAAAGTCCTTTCTATCACAAGATTTTAAAGAGGAATGTTTTACTATTTTTCATAGTCAAGAGGGCTTGGGGGGGGGAGAAAACTTGTTTTTTCATGTATGAATTCTGGTTCTAATCCTTGAATCTTCAATTTCTTCATCTAGAAGCTGGAATTTTTAATGAGGCTTCAATGAAATGGCACAGGTAGAATGATTAGATTAGTCTATGCTACATAGATGCTAAAAGTCTAACTTTTCTAATAATACATATTTACATATGTGTATGCATATACAAATATGTGCATATACATATGTAAATATATAATACACATATAAATATGTATGAATGCTCAAACCTAAGGTTGGACCCCGAAAATTTTTATGATAGATTTAAAAAATAGCAAAAAGCTTAGTATACAAAATATTGAAAATATTAAAATAGTAATAAAAGTTTAGGTTTTATGACAGGAAATGAAGCAAGAAAGAGGATATTGTTATTCAGCATAAGCAAAGCACATGTTTCTCAGTCCTATCGATTAAAATGGGAATTGACAGGAAGAATATTTTTACTACTTTTTGTATGGAAATATGTTTTAAATAAAATCAAAAAGGAAGAAACAGACTAGGAAACAAAAATCACAAATAACTAACGAAAGACTACTATAAATAAATAAGCTACCTCTGTATTTAGTTAAAAATATCTAACTCTCAAAATTACAAAGATGCAAGCATGAACAAATTCTTAACTCATTAAAAGATGTAATTAAGTCAAGATAAAAGAATTCGAGACAAGAACAGAAAAGCAAAGTAAACAACAGCAGTGATAACAACAACAGAACAAAAAAGACCTCTAGGACTTCAGACCCACTGATAAAAAGATGTATAGAGTAGCCTTTGAGGGAAGTTTTACCTAAAGTTCCTCATTTGATTGTATAGCAATCAAATGTTCAGCCTTTAGCAGAAATAAAACAACAACAACACAAAGCAAAAATCAACATTTAAAAATAGAAAACTCTTATCTTCCTTACCTTATGGAGAAAAAAATCCCAACCAAACCAACAACAACAACAACAACAACAAACCCACAAGATATTTCTCTCATCTCCTCTCATACCCACATCTGGAGGCCATCCAGTTTAGAAAAAGTAGAGTTCTGAGAAGGGAATGGATAATTTGAAGGCTAAAGGTCTTTTTATATTTTCTTAAATTTCCTATGTTCATGCATAGTTAAAGATTTGGGCTATTTATCTCCGGCGGGAATTAAGATTGTTATTGATTTTTTAAGTACCCCAAATTGAGGCAGTAAATGAACCTTTGCAAAGTACAGGCTTCAATTTTCTTTTAGGAGCATTGTGGAAGACAATAGGGACAGCGTTCTTTGATGGTAGACTGCACAGCTTGGGTGTCCCAGAGATTACAAGAGCGCATCTTTATAGGTGGTACTCAAAAAGGAGTACCGCCCACTGAAATGCTGCTATTGGTCAATTAACCACCAATTGACAGATTGTAGATTAGGAGTCCTGAGGGAAGTGGCAATGTACAAGAAGTGGATATTCCAAGTATAAAGTAGAAAATATATCAGAAGATTTCTCTCAGGCTTATTTTCCTTGCATGGGCACAGTAATATCAGCAATGGTCAAAAAAATTAAAAAGTGTGTGTGTGTGTGTGTGTGTGTGTGTGTGTGTGTGTGTGTGGGTGTACACATGCTGATCTTGGGGCTTGAATTCAGGGACTGGGAACTTTTTCTGAAATTCCTTGGCTCAATGCTAATACTCTATCACTTAAGCCACAGCTCCCCTTTAGGCTTTTTGCCCATTAATTAGAGATAAGAATTTTACAGACTTTCTTGCCCAAGCTGGATTTGAACCACAATCCTCAGATCTCAGCATCCTGAATAGCTAGGATTACAGGAGTGAGCCACCAATACCCAACTCATAAATTGTGTTTTAAGTGTATGTGTAATACAAAAAAATAATGATATAATAAACTTACTGCTTCAAGCTGATGGTTAAAAATACAGGTTAAAAATTAGTAAGAACTGTTCATTGTTCTTCTATTTTGTACTTGCCAGCAGAGCAAGTAATACTCAGATTAGGAAAGAACATGAGAAGCAATATGAATAATATGAACAACCAATTAATCTCTAAAATAGATGGGAAGATAACAGGAATGCTAGCAATATGGTTAATATTCTAGAACTTTTCAGGTACTGAAAGAATGTGAAGATTGGCCATTGGAAAGGGTAGGCATTTATGAAGTCTGAAGAATGACAGATATCCAGATATTTGACAAATTCCATATTCTGTATTTTTTCCAGAGTGATAAATATTTTGCTAAATAGATGTAATAGATGGTGGTTTTGGCCAATTCTATTATGGACAGGACATTAACTGTCAAAGAATTGTACATAGTTTGCAAAAAAAAAAAAGGTAAATATTGAAGAATTAGAAGGTTCCAAGTAAAGTTTATTTATGTGAAGAAATTAGAATTAAAAAAAGAAATAGTTCTTGATCCAAAAATGAAAACACAGTGGAAATAAAGTCTACACTTCGGCTAGGAGGAGATGGAGGAGAGGGTGTTAGGTTGTGTACTAATATTCAATGGAAAAGAGAAAAGGAGTATTTTCCTTTACGAAAATCCTTTTCTTTGAATGGTGGACAAATTGAGGTTCTTTGATGGTCCACTGAAGGAAGAAGAGTGAAAAAATTTGAAAAGATAATGAAAAGAAGTGAAAAAAAAGAATGTATTAGCTTGTTCTGGGGAAGGAAGATGAAATATCAAAGCTGTCAGCCACAAGTAGCCAAAGGGGAGTTGGGCCAAGAGTCTTTTTTTTTTTTTTTTTTTTTGGTTGGTGTGGGGCTTGAACTCTGGGCCTGGGCGCTGTCCCTGCACTCTTCAGCTCAAGGTGAGTGCTCTACCACTTGAGCCACAGCACCACTTCTGGTTTTCTAGTGTTTTTTTTTTTTTTTATTGGAGATAAGAGTCTCATGCACTTTCCTGCCCGGGCTGGCTTTGAACCATGATCCTCAGATCTCAGCCTCCTGAGTAGCTAGGATTACAGGCATGAGTCACTGGGGCCCGGCTGGCCAAGAGTCTTTAAGTAACCTGTTTTCCTTTAAAGAAGGAGGCAGGATTGGTATGCTACAGCCAGGGAGAGTGGTTTCATGTTTATATTCCAAAGAACAGAGGTTTCTCCACATACAGTTCACCTAGACAAATCAACATAGGCAAACCAAAAACAGGGAGAAGGGCAGGAAGTGGAACAGTTGGTGAAGTTGGTGAGAGGGGGTAAGATGGGAAGGGTGGGGGCGGGGGAAGAGACAAAGATTTATGACCTTTGGTACTGTGGAGTCACCCCGAGTAAGAGTAGCCTTTGTATTGATATCTCCATGAAGAAAGACCAGCCCTGGGAAGACAGGAGCAGTGACCTCTGTAGACAAATTCAAAAGCAAGTTCAAGAAAGCACCCTACTATTGGAAAGCCTTGGCCAAAGCAAGGAATATTAAAACCAACTAAACAATCAAACCAAAAAACCCCAAAAGACTGAATTGATCTTTACAATTTGGGGCGGGGATGGGGGTGGGGGAGTGGGGGTGGGGGAGTGGGGGTGGGGGGTGGGGGTTGGGGGGTGGGGGGTGGGGGGGAGGGAAGTGAGGGAGAGAAGGGATAGTAGGAAAAAACAGAGGGGGTAACAATGTTCAACAAGAAATGTACTCCTTGCTTTACTCATGTAACTGTAACCCCGCTGTACAGCATCTTTACAATAAAATAAAAATAAAACTAAAAGACTGTATTGAATAAAGAGAGAATGACATGATATGTAGAAACCTGGAATTATTTCCTGAGAGGGCTTTGTAGGCCACAGTACAAAAGTTAAATTTTATTTTCCTTGTGGTTTGAGTCTTGGGCATGTTTTCCATCAGATGACAAATGTGTGAGGTAGAAAGATGATTTTGAGTGCTGTGTACAGAACAGAGAGGCTGAAGGGAAGACAAATAAGCAACAACCAGCTTTATTTTGACTCATGTTAAAAATCTCAATTGTTGCTGTCATTCTTAATGATGAATACAGAAGTTTTTTTAAAAAAGAAAACAAAAGGGTGGCTCAGTGGTAGAGCACTTGCCTTGCATGCATGAGGCCCTGGGTTCGATTCCTCAGCACCACATAAGCAAAAAGAAAAAAGCCGGAAGTGGCGCTGTAGCTCAAGAGGTCGAGCGCTAGCCTTGAGCTGAAGAGCTGAGGGACAGCACCCAGGCCCAGAGTTCAGGCCCAATGACTGGACCCAAAAAATAAAATAAAATAAAAAACAAAAAACAGCACAGAAAACAGTGGAAATCATTAATGGCTAATGCTGGATGAATCACCTTCTCATTCCCTGAGTTGTAAAATAATTGCTATTAAGATATTAGCAGTTGCCATGTATTGGGTGCTTAGGAAGAGCTGTGTGGTTCCAGGCATGTGAATGAATCTTCTTTTATTTAATTGTAGCAAGAAAATGTACCAGCAAAGCTAGAGAAGAAGTGGCAGCTGTTAATAGTCAAATAGAAGACTTGACAAGTTATCAATTTTGTCAAGAAAATGATTAGCAGTACAACAATTTGAAACTAATTCCATATTTGACTAAATTTCATCTTTAAAAATTACTTTATTTACAGTCCTAGCCTTAGAGAAAAGACTTTAATATTAAATGGAACACTTGAACTATTCTCTAGATGCCGAGATATTTTGGAATCTCAGGAATATATTCCTGGAAATTTAGCAAACCATTTTTTTAACCTAAAATATTCCTTCATATGTTCTGGTTCTTTTGTCCTTGAATTTAATGTAACATAGGAAACACACACTTTTTAGAGAGTCTTATTTCATTCAGTTAACAAGATTCCATGGAGCTGGGCAAACACTGAGGGAAGGGTGGCCATAGATTTAAAAAGTGGAAATTTTTGTCAGCTGAGTAGCTTTTTTTTTTTTTTTTAGTCTGTCTCCATGATTTCAATTTTACAGTTTTTACTTGATGAAATGATCAAAGCCTTTTGCTTCTAAGCTAACATCTCTTTGAAATGTAAAATTAGTAGTTCAAAACTTAAAGGAGAAATAATCATAGTTTTAGCTTTCTGAATTTGACTAGTTGCGAATATTTAGAAGGAGAAAATCCTCTTTAAAAAACGAGTGTCCAGATTTGGAAAGATTATGTGATTCTTTTCTGTTCGGGTGGGAAGTATTCCCAATGTTTGTCCCCATGCACAGATTTTGTGTGATTCTATGAACAGCCTAAGAGTGGTTGGCACCAATTGATAAGGAAGCCTTATAAATATGTTTTGCCTTAATCATAAACTATAAATAATAGATGAGTAAACAAAATCTCATAAACATTTGAATTTCATTCTAAATACAGGGAAAACAATCACCCAGGAGGAAAGCTGAGAAATCCTGTTGTGAAGAAAATAGCTTGAAAATCCAAAGTATTTCTCAAACATAAAAGAAAGAAGTATGCTTGCTGTATATGCGAGAGGAGAATATGGTATAGCTAGGGATGAACAAAAGTCTTGTACATGGTGGCCCATGCAAAAGAAAGGGCAGAAGTGGGCTTCTAGAAAGCCAGCTCAGATTTATTTTTCTGTTGGTTGTGGGGCTTGAACTTAAGGCCTGGGTACTGTCCCTGAGCTGTTTTGCTCAAGTCTAGTGCTCTACCACTTTGAGCTACAGCACCACTTCCAGTTTTGTGGTGGCTAATTGGAGATAAGAGTCTCATGGATTTTCCTGCCCAGGCTGGCTTCAAATCTCTTTTCTCAGATCTCAGCCTCCCAAGTAGCTAGGATTACAAGTATGAGCCATTGGTGCCTGGCTCCAGCTCAGGTTTTGATGTGGAATATATTAAGTTAAATATAAATTGAGCGTTTTGTTAAGCATTGAAAAATGTCATCCTAATAGAGATGTTCTTATTCTCACTTTATAGATAGGGAAACTGAGGGTGAGAGAAATAAATGACAGAGCTAAGGTTTGAACTCATCACAGTATTAATTTAATTTAATTTTTTTTTTGCCTGTCCTGTAGCTTGATCTCAGGGTTAGTACTCTACTGGTTGAGCTACAGGTGTTTTGGTGGTTAGTTGGAGATAAGAATCTCATGGACTTTCTTGTATTGTGAACTGCAATCCTCAGATCTCAGCCTCCTGAGTAGCTAATAATACAGGTGTGAGCCACTGTTGCCTGGCTTATTTATGTTTTAAATTATCTTTTAAAGTAAGTTTACAAAGGAGTTTCAATTCAACATGCCAGTGCAGAAATACAGTGCATCTTGACTGGTATCTTCCATCATTCTCTCCCACCATCTTTCTCAACCCTACCCTTCTCCTCAACGTTATCCATTTTTACATATGTACATTGCATATTATGACTACTTTCCTTTTTGGTGTTGGAAAAAGCAATAAAATTAGGTTGCTAGTGAAATCAAATGTTAATGCTTTTGCATTAAAATCTATGGGATTTATTGATTAGTGAAAATTTTTCAGTCATTGGTGGTTTACATACTTCTTCCTGGAAGACATAATCTTGGAAACTATAGACTTGTTTTTCGACTTTCTTTCCTGTGTCTGAATTGCTTGTTCCAATCCCCATGCATCAGCGCTACCGTCTATCCCTCTTTATCTCTCTTCCCTTGCTGAGGGTGTGTATGGGTGCAATCTGTGATACCTTGGTGTGGATACAGTCTTTACCATTTTATTTTCATTTTTGTTTTACGTTAGAATTTTATATTTGTGGTAGAGACTCTACTTATTCAAAGATAATATATACAGACACACACACTTAGTTTTGGTGTGTGCATGTTATGAGGTTTGAATTTAGAGCCTTGCTCTTGCTAACAGGTAGATATTCTACCACTTAAGACACAGCTCTTTTGTTTTTTTTTTCCCCTGGTCATTTTTTGATATAGGCTGTTGCTTTTTACCCAATTTGGACAACAGTATAATCCTCCTATTTATGTTTTCCACTATACCCTTGAAGACATTTATCTTTTTCTGTTGAGATAGGGTTTCTTGAACTTTCTTTTGGTTGTTGTATTGTTGTTTGTTTGTTTTTAAACCCAGTCTGGCCTTGAACTGTGATCCTTTAGATCTCAGCCTCTCAAGTAGCTAGGATTACAGGGATGGACTGCTACTCATTATTTCTCTTCATTTTAAAATATATAAAACTTTGGTCTTTTAATCTTCTAAGCTGGAAGATTCCTATAGACCAAAATGGGGATATATTTAAAGAACCACTTCTTCCAAGATAATTTAGAATTCATATATTTTCCATGCAGTAACCTATGCAGCCATAATAAAATTCATGTTGGAGAAACAAAACAGAACAAGAGAAACAATATGTGGTATTGTTCCAAGAAAATTCAACAATTTAACCGTGGCCTACTAGCATGCTTAGGTTATTAGCCAGCTAGCTTTTAGGCAACAAAGTCAAAAGTGGTAAATGTAATTTTAACATTGTGCCCAACATTGATCTTCCAAACTATAGGATTTAAGTTTGGATGAATTATTGTTTTATTAGAACTCAACTCAATTACAAAGCTGTAATAGAAGTAAATAATTTTTTAAATGTCCTCTAAAAACCAAGGAGATAATAATTGTTCATATCTTTTCATTATAATTTACAATGTCTTCTTTTATCTGAATCCAATCCTGGAATGTATTTATTTCCTGAAATCATGGCTGAATTTAGTCTAACAAGGTTAATAAGCGACAATTATCAATCACTGACTAATCTTTTTTTCTAAAAATGTTTCGTGCCAGAAGTTGTGGTCCCTGTTTTTAAATACCATGACAGCTAGTGGATTTTATAGTGCCATCAGAGATGTGTGTGTATGTTTTAATAAATAAGATCTAGTGGGTCAATATAATTTCATAAACTTGGAAGATATACTGATTTCAGTCATTGATTGAACTGTGCAAACAAGTAGCTTGACTCAAAGTTTTCTTGTATATAATCTAGATGGCTTTGATGACTAAATTGACCAGTAATACAATTCAACTTACTAGAAGTTAGTATCTGTTACCAACGTTTATAATCACTAAACTAAAAATTACCTAGGAGTGAAAGTAGTTTAACAAATGAGGATTGGGCTTATTATATTTCTTTGAAGTTTATTTCTTTGAAAAATTCTCCCAGCTTGGTGTGGAGGTGAATGCTTGTAATCCCAGCACTTGGAAGGCTGAGATAGGAGGATCACGAGTTTGAGGACTGCCTGGGCTACAAACAAGACCCTCTTTCAGCTTCTCTAATTCCCTCTGTCCCCAAAGGGGGGAAAATCAATGCACAGTCACCATCAAAATCTGTTCTACCTCATTAGCTGATGGGCTGGAATTCCTTCAAAGAAGCAATTTCAGGAGAGGAAGACCTAGGTCCCAAGGGCCTGGTGGTGAGCTTAAGGGGTTTACATGGAAAATATTTCTAGTCATTACACTCTGCCGGGTGAAAGCCAAGACTCTGGTCTCTTCTCTTTATCTCTGTCTCTTATGCTCCACTTTAAATAATTGCTGTATTTGCAATACCTTACAAATATGAGTGTAAGTGTCTTTCTCTTAGAGCAGCATTTTGAAAAAAAAAAAAGGGCTGTTATTCCTTAGAAGCATTTAGAACTGAAGTTGAAAGACTAGAAAGTGTGGGCAGTTGTACATCCCATAATCGCTTATCTCTTTTTCAATAATGTAGTGTTCAGCACAGCACACATTCCCTTAGGAAACACACTGGAATCACCCTATCCTCCGCTTAGAAAGAGCTTTAATTTCCTTCCTGTAACTACTCTGAATGGTAATTGTACATCGAGATTCTTGTTTCCTGATTTATGACGATGATTAAAGCAACAGAGGAATAATACAAATTTGGCAACTCTCACATAAAAGAAAGTGAAGCGTTGGCTGAATAATTACAAAGCTACAAAATGACCATCCTTGCACACACCCCTCCCCGCCGCAGACACAGCCACTACCTTCGTAGGAGGGCATGAGCCAGACAAATGAACTGACCAAGAAAATGTTACTATTCATAGTTCCTGCAGGAAAAATATGAATTCTAAATATCCATAAATATTACAACTGCTTTATCACTGGAGTCGTACTTATAAATGTTTGACTGTCACTACCCATGCCTGCCAGACTGTCCTAAAGGAAGGGAAATAATCAGATTTCTAGCCAAGGAGGTGTTGTTCAGTGAAGGGGAGATGCTTGCTTTGTTTGTCCCTGGTTCAAGGTAAGAGAGGCAGACAATTGGGGATCTGGGTACCAGGAAGTTGAGGGAAGGTGGATTCATCGGAAAGTATCTCCCATCCTTCATTCCCCTGCTCATAGGCCTGGGCCCAGGCATATCCCCTACCCCAGGACAAGGCAAATGATTTCTTAGAGCTCTTTTCCCCTGTAGCTAATTCTAACTTAGCCAGAAACAATACTTTTGTTATCTTCCACTAGTTGTACAAAGCAGTTGCCATTCAACAAAGCGGTTTATGAATACAGTGATCAACATCAACCCTTCAACATTCTCATCATTCCTCCCAGCTCACCCCTTCCCTTGTTTGTCTTCATTTTATGTATTAAAATTATGTATTAAAATTTGTTTTTGCCATTTAACAAAGCAGTCTATGCATACAATGCATCTTGATCTGTGTCGTCCCTTCAACATTTTTACCTAACTTAGCCTTTTGAGCATGAATCTTTTATCAGTTCTGTATGATTTTTCAAGAATGGATGTAACTGATTTTTGGTATCTTTGCTTCAGAATTGAAGTAGAAATGCACCTTTTTTATGTTGTGCTCAATTAGGTTACAGTCCCTTCTGTAAGGAAACATTTTACTTTTACTTCTGGTTCCTTTAATGAGAATTCCTTAAATGGCGTTCAGGCTAGAGAAAGGGCAAACGAGAAAAGAGTGTGTTCGCAGAGAGTTTACAGTGGCAGAGGCAGGTCTGTATGCTCACTGTGTGGATTTATAAAGGATCTCATTTAATATTCACAAAATGTAAATATTCAGGAAACGAAAGTTCTGGCAGATTGGCTGTTTGCTGCTGGTAACCCAATTAGCATTCGGCAGAGAATTCAGATCCTCAGGCTTTTGAGTTCAGAACTCTATCAGACTTGACATACCTGAGAGTGAAATTTGTGCTGCAGTGGACAGCATTATAGAATGCACTGAGTAAGGATTCTTGGTGTTTACAATGCTTGTCTAAGCTGGCCAGAGCTGATTTTACATATCCTGTAAAACAGCAATGACCTGACAAATCGATGTGTATAATTAGAAAAAAAGGGAAATGCTGGAAATCTATTTATGCTTTAGTTTCTAAAAAGGTACTGGTTTTCTGCCAAATTGACATACATTTTTGGAGTCAGAGAATCTAAGAGGCTCCTTTACGTGGTACTTAGGGTAAACAATGCCGCTTACATGCCCAGCCACCTGCAGCAGCAGAACACAGCTGAACTCTGAGAAGACTCTTTTCACTGTCGGAAGGCTTAGATCGATCGATGTACAACATTGGAGAAAGTGTCTTTTTAAAGAAAACGTTGCAATGTGACAACTAGATGTTTTAAAATAGACCTGCTTTCTGTGGTTTAAAAGCTTAAGAGCTTCCAAGAGATAACATTTATCATTCCAAAGTGTTTTTCCTAAGTAAGCAACACATTTCATTTCACAGCTTGATCATTCCATGGATATGTGGCAGTGACAGTGTCTACGTTCTTAAAAAAGTTCCTTGAAATGATTTTCTGTCCCTATTTCTATCTATGTCATCACAGCTTTGATTGGTCCTTTAACACTAACAGATCCTCCTTCTTTCCTACTTCAGTCTTGTTGTCAGGTATGGCATTTGACTTCAAGTGGCAGAAACTAGTCTACATGGAAGAACCAGCTACACATTTGTAGTAGCCTCAGGATGTCATCAACTTCCAGGTGCTGTTTCTCACTTGTGTATTATTTAGTAAGATTGCATGACAAGATGGTGGCTCTACTTCCAGCCTTGACTTTGCTTACCACTGGGGCTTTGTTTTTTTACTTGCTTAGGCCCTTAACTGTTTTCTTAAGGCAATCTTTCCTAACACTCCATTTTTTTGAAGCATTTCTCACCATTATACTGCACTTATAAGGTGTGTGTGTGTGTGTGTGTGTGTGTGTGTGTGTGTGGAGGATGTATTATATGTCCAATGCCTTACTTGCCTTTCCACTAGACCCTACCTTCCATGAGTGCCTAGGGTATATTTACTTGGCACCTAGATATCTCTCCCTACCTGGTGTGAAATATAGTGCCCAGGAAGGAGTAGATCCTCAGTTCATATGTTTGGAGTGAGTTAATGCCGCATGAATCTATTTTGTGGCTTTATTCTTATCTGTTCCTCTTTGTTTTTAGGGTATTGTCTATTCATTTGTATTTCTTTTCCTCTGTCCCTGCCTCTCTCTCTGAATTACTCAGTTCTCTTACTCAGGTTTCAGTATCACACACCCAACTGCCTGATGCCTTTTCATTGGAATCTCTCCATCAGCCTACACTCAACAAATTCCAGATGACACCCGTCAGATCTCCATCTCGAGTTTATAGCTCTGGAAAGTGATGACACGTTCTACTTACATATACTTGAAACTTGATGCTATTTGTGGCATCACGTATTTATACCATTAAGTGTTACTTCTTTAACTTAGCAAATAGCTCTAGCTATTTACTAGCTTATGACTGTCACCCCAGTATATAGTGTGTAGGTTTCTGGGTGCTAGAACATTTCAGATGGTAAGTTCAAAGGTTTTAGGCCTAAGAAGGGGGCAGAGTCTTTGCCAGCTCAGCAAGCTACTAAATGCACTTAAATACTGTGTTCTGGTGCTTGGAATAATCAATTCAGACAACTTGGAATTACTCTGCTGTATAAAATTTAAGAGGAATTGGCTATTTAAAGTATCTGTTATACTTTATGATGGCATGTTTGGAAAACTTTTGCATTATTGATGAGAAGATTACGAAATAGTTTATTTTAAAAACTATAGAGGTAAAGTTGAAGTTACAAAGGGATTTGTAATGACAGATCAGATGTTCCCAGTCAATCAATTTCAAAGCACAGAAATGAGTGGAAATTTATTGGAATTAATAGGTATGAAATCTAGAAAAGTTAGCACAATTGCTCCACAGATTAACTCATTAATCAAGATGTGTGCTTTTTGCCTTTATAAAAAAAGTAGTGAATCATGTGAATAGATTGGATGAATAAATGAATAAGGAAGGCAGTTTCTCTGGGATGGCATATGACTAGTTGTGGGGGGGGGAGGCTGGGAAGGGAGGTGAAGGGTAAACAAAGGAGGAGGCTGCAATGCTTGGTAAGAAATGTATGCATTATCCTGCCCATGTAATTGTAGCCCCTCTGTACAGTATGTTCTCAAATACAATAAAATAAAATTAAAAAAAAAAGAAAAGTAAAAATTTTCCAAAAAGTCTAGTATTTGAAGTAGAAATTAAAACTCCTAGTTGAAAAACCTCACATTTTTAAAACATAAAACACTTAAATGCATCATATTCATGGATAACTTTGCATGGCTCTAGGTTCATGTTCAGAAATGTAGGGAACACCTTTTGTGTACCCTCTTATGGAGAATACAAACACTGTAAGATACATTTTCCTGTTGAGACTGAGAGAAAAATAATAGCTTATGATGCAGTTTAGTTTTTAGTTCACTGCATATGTCAAACTGAAATTCATCTCTGTCACTGTGATTTTTGGGGGGATAGATGTTTGGATATATAGATATTTCAAAATATGGGGTACAGAGACAAAGAAACATAGCTGATGTTACAAACATGGACCCATCATTGTTAAATTTCTTAATTTTATACCTTTTCCTTGCTTTGTTAGTCAAGCATGTCTGGGAGCCACGAGTTAACTCTGATCCTTTAAGTGTATCTAGCATTGCAATGTGGGAACCAAAGCCATGCAGCAGCTCCTACTGAAGTGAAACTCCCATAGCAGGGTTGTAGGAAAAGATGCCAGAGACCAAGAGTCTATTCTTCTTTACTGTTGCATGCATTCCTTTTGTTATTTTTAGAGCTTCTTCTCCTCTAGACACTTTCATATTCTTCCAATAAGATAAAGTAAGTGTTATTTAGGTTTTCATCCATCATAATAATGAAAGCTACTGTCAGAAGAAAGTTGAAGATTGAAAATTAGGGCAATGGTGTAAAAAAATCCCCAAACCCCAAACAAAACAAAACAAAGTTGGTTTGTCTGACAAAAATAGTGAGTGACTAGCATGCAAGAGAACACCAAAATACATACCTCATCTTTTTCTTTGGATTTCATCTTCATGAATGTCTCAGAACAGATGGCTGTAGTTCATATAGTCAATTCAACTAAGATCATTCAAATTGGTTGGCATTACTCAGCTTTAAAACTTAGTAACTTCCTTCCTTTTCAGAACCAACCTTCTGTGCTTAATATATGTCACACTAGTGAAATAAGAAAATGATATTTATGAAAATAATATGATAATAAGTGATACTAGGGTTTGTCTTCTGTTTATTAGGAATCTTCTCAACCACTATCATTTTTATGGAAGTTAAATATTCAAGAACAGTAGTGTTTTTTAAATATAGCAGGGAACTTGGCACTGATGGTTCATGTTTGTAATCCTTGTTACTCAGGAGACTAAAACCTAATGAGAACAGTTCAAAGTCAGCCTGGGCAGAAAATCCCTAATATATGTATATGTTTGCATGTGTGTGTCTATGTATTTGTATTTCTCTCTATATGTCTATTTATATATATCCATATAGATACACACAGGTATGTGTGTATAGGTACTGAGTAGAGTTGCAGACAATGGAAGTTCAAATCAAGCATATTATCAAGTGGTTGTACATTAAAATTTAAGATGATCGGACCAGTAGAGAAACACTTTTTAAAACTACAGGGATTACTTGTCAAGCATCCATCACTCTACCCTTTCCATTTTTTAACCCAGATCTATAATTTTCAAACATTCCAGCTGTATCCAACCAGTGCATTTCAACTCTGCTCACAGGAACTGGTCTCAGTATGATTGTGTGACCTGAGAGGGGGACATGGGTATTGGAAGATTAGAAGGATTTCTTTTCTTTGAGCGTTGTGTTTGTGTGTGTGTTGTGTGTGTGTGGGGGGGGGTTTCCTCTTCTCTTGTATATTTTATCTACATGAAGTTATCACCTCATTTCCAACTTTCATTCACCAGGCCATATTAAAGGTGAAACTGATACTCCAATTAGCTGAAAGAAAATTTCCTAGTTGATATAGATCTGCCCTGTTTAAAGGCAAATGTCAAACTAATTTGATAATTTTTATTTTAGAATTTTTGTCCAAATTTTGAATGTGATACGTTAAAGTTAAGTAATAATACTATCTATCAAGTTTTTTTCTTTTTACTTTGTTCTAGGCATTTGTAACTAGGCAATTTCTGTTCCTTAATTTGTTTAACCTGCAAATCCACACGGTGTGTTAGATATTGCTATTCCCCAATGATAAATGAAAACATTTCAGGTACTAAGAGTTTACTTTACTCATTGTGCTAGCCATGCTTCAAACCTACTAAGACTTGATCAAGACTTGATTTCAGAGAGAGGGCTATGCTGAAGGTCACTGAGGTCTTCATTTAGATCTTTGAATATCTGTTAAGCAGGCCTTTGAGGGCCATTCTGCAGATGGATGGACTTTTGCACATTAGAGAAATTAAAATCTTGGCCATGATTGTAGAATAAATGGGATTAAAAATGCAGCAGTGGGGTGATAGGAAATCATTTGGCTCGCTGCAATTCACTCCACTGCCTCTGAGGTCAGTGGGCTCGGTGTGCGGCGGTGTCTTCCCACTGTCCCTAGGCATCCTGCCTTTCCATCTTTGACCTTGTCATCATCAATTACCATGTTCTGGGCACCCAGATGCTGCCTTGTCTGATTAGCCTCACTGCACTCTAAGAAGAATGGTCCTTTATCTTTCTGCAGTGTCCTGTAACTCAGCGAGAGTCTTCCCCTCTGTGATCTCATTGAGCATTTCAGCCACCCCGTGAGATGGGGGTGATGCACTCATTTTCCTGCCCGAGGTATTTACATGTCAATTTACTTGGAGTTAATTTGCACTTGGAATTATACTGCCATATGAGTTTGGTTCACTTCAGTATGAACTTGCAGGCAGATGATACGCTCCATGAAAAGAGAAATTGACTGTGAAGTGTTGTTTATGGTTGCACCATAGTTTGATCTCAGGAATTTGTGTTTGATAGTCAGGTGCTCTCCTACTTGAGCCATGCCTCCAGTCCTTTTCATTCTGGATTTCTGAGAGAGAATCTCACTTTTTTGCTTGGGCCAACCTGGACCATGATCTTCTTATTTTACACCCCACCACACACACACACACACACACACACACACACACACACACACACACACTATATTTGGTGTTATAGTTGCATGCCACCATTCTCAGTTGTTGTTTTTTTCTGTTGAAAATGGTTCTTGCAAATTTGTTTTTGGCTTGGAGCCACCATTTTCCTAGTCTCAGCTTCCTACATAGCTAGGGTTTTAGGCACATGCCATTTTGTGTGCACCCAGCTCTTGATTGAGATGGAATCTACCTAACTCACTATCTTGGTTAGTCTTAAGCTTTGATTCTCCTTATCTGTGCTTCTAAGTAACTGGGATTAGTCATGTCAGCTACCAGCATTCAGCCTGATTGTAAGTTTCATATGCTTGATACTCCTTCAACAATGTCCCCTTTTGTTGCACAGTGCTTTCTCAAATAAAAAACAACAAAATCAAAACCAAAAAGTAACCTATGTGTCCTTCCAGTAATGTAGCAGTAATATGGCTTTCTAGTTAGCTATTAAGTACCCAGGAACATTGTCATTGATATAGTAACTGTTTGCAGCTTGATCTTTGTGATTTTTTTCTTTCCTTCTTTCCTTCTTTCCTTCTTTCCTTCCTTCCTTCTTTCTTTCTTTCTTTCTTTCTTTCTTTCTTTCTTCCTTCCTTCCTTCCTTCCTTCCTTCCTTCCTCCCTCCCTCCCTCCCTTCCCTTCCCTTCTCCTTCCTTCCTTCCTTCCTTCCCTTCCCTCCCCCTTTCTTTCTCTGTCTCTCTCTGTCTCTCTGTCTCTCTGTCTCTCTGTCTCTCTGTCTCTCTGTCTCTCTGTCTCTCTCTCTCTCTCTCTCTCTCTTTCTTTCTGCTTGAACTCAGGGCCCAAGCCTGAGCTTCTTTTGCTCAAGGCTAGCACTCTACCAATTGAGCCACAGTGCTACTTTCAGCTTTTTCTGACTAGTTAGTTTGTTGGAGATTGAAGTCTCACAGACTTTCCTGCCCAGGTTGGCTTCCAACCATGATCCTCAGATCTCGCTTCTGAGTAGCTAGGATTACAGGCATGAGCCACAGGCTGGTGGGAATTTTTTTTTCTGCCTTGAAAACTGGTAAAGGCTACCAATCAGCTACCCTTTCTTCTTACAGCTGCCCCCTCATGTGGGGGGTAGCATTACCAGGATAATCCCAGTCATCATGTTTTCTGTGGGTTAGCCATAGTCATGACTCAAATATCTACCCTAGGAGAGAAGGTAAAGCTGAAGACACTTCATCTTCATGCCTTTGCTGTCCGGAAACGCTGAGTAAAGGATACTTGTTTCTATTCACTGCAGACAATCAAACTAAAGAAAACTACTCAGAGGACCCTGGGGTGGTGAGACCTGCGTGGGTGTCACCAGAAGCCTGCTTCTCTCCCTGCTCAACTTGATCCTCTCTAACCATTTTGGGAGGAGGCAGTACATTGATCAAGCCGTGCTTCTAAGGATCCCAGAGACTGTACCAGGATGCTTCAGATAACAGGCATTATTCCTGACTAAAAGTCATCTAATCCACAAGGATCTTTACTCATTGAACAGAAAGTCTGAAAGTCAGAGGTCCCCAGGCAGCTGACCATCTTAGCAGGAGCCTCACTGTTCCCAAGCTGTGTCTTTCATTGTCGGCTCTGCCACTCTCACTCTTCACTCTCAGTAGGGACGGCCCTTCCAGCAGAGAAGGAACCCACAGACAGTGGACATTCCGCTGACACCCTCTAGAATATTCTGCAGGTACTGTGGCAAATACCTGTAATCCAGCTAATTAGAAGACTGAGTTTGGAGGATCCTGAGTTAGAGGTCAGCCTGGGGCAAGTTAGCAAGACACTACCTCCAAAAGAAGCTATAGTCTGGAGTAGGTGGCTCACGCCTGCAAACCTAGCTCCTCAAGAGGCTTGATCTGAGGATCTTGGTTCAAAGCCAGCCCATGAGGGAAGTCTGTGAGACTGTTATCTCCAAGTACTCACCAAAAAGCTAGAGGGGATGCTGTGGCTCAAGGGGTAGAGCTCCAGCCTTGAGTGGAAAAGTTAAAGGATAGCCCTGAGACCCTGGGTTTAGGACCCAGTACTGGCATAGAAGAGGGAGGAGGAGAAGGGGAGGCAGAGAGGGGGCAAAGGGGGACGGGAGGAGGAAATTCAAAGAAAAGGAGTTACGGGCATTTCTCAAAGGTCAGAGATCCTGAGTTCAAGCCTCAGTACAACACACACAAAAGAAGTTGGAGAGCTCTGTTTTGTCTTTTCTTTTTCTTAAATCTCTTTTCTGAAGCAATGCCATTATTTTCTCCTTAAATAAAGAGTATGTGGAATAAAAGGAGAAGGACACATCATATGGAGCATTAAAGATAACTTTATGGTCAAAATAATTTTGAGTTATTCACTTCCAATTATCAGGAAACGCCCATGATTTGGTGTGCTGAGAGATTAATTAAGAAGGCCAGAAACCTAAGATCATCACAGAAGCTATAGAATGAACTTAAAAAAAAAATCACAGAAAGAATAAGCAAAAGCTTTCATTAAACATCCGCAGCAGTAAAATGCTATTTAGGTGGAATTGAAGGCCCAAATGGCTGCAATTATACAGCACTGAAACAAAAATCCCATTAAGAAAAAAATATTTTTACTTTCATGGGAAGCAAAATTAGATGAATGCCACGGGAGACGAGTGATGTGAAATTGCGTGACTTAGCGAGCCTCCTACTCCTGCGTTGAGGGACATGTTTTCCTGTTTCCCCATTGTCAGCACAGTACTTGGCATGTGTTAGATGAGAAGACAAGGCAGTAAAGGAGGCATGAGGAGAACCATGGTCCAGGTAGAGGTTCACCATGGCAGGCAGGAGTCCAGGTCAGATTGCTAGAACTGAGGTAGATTGGCAGAGTTGTGGAATTGCTGAGATTTGAGTCCCGTCTGCTGTTTATCTACTACAGATGAAGCAGGATTGGCCCTGGAGCTTGGGTGAAATAATTCTGGAGTTCAGAAAGCCAGTAGGCTAGGGTCACCACATACCCCATTTCTTGCAGGACCAGTATTCTGGTTTAGTCTCTCTTCACACCTCATATTACCTGTCTTTCCATATGGTTGGATAGAATTAATGAAATGATTAAAGCTGCCTTACAGGTGGCTAATATTTGTATTGAGGAGCTCAACGAACTGTTTTACAATCCTTTTAAAAGGGGACCAATGTGCCATCCAAATGGGAGGCTGGAGGCTGAGTGAGTGGCCAGCTACAGCTTTCCAGCCAGCTGCGTCCTCAGCCAATAATGCATACGGCGAACATCCCATGCCTAGAAAGAACAGAAAATACTGTCACACAGTTAGGGTGTCAAAAAAAAAAAGTCTTGTAATTCTTCTCTAGGATTTTTATTTTTTTAATATGCAGGAGTGCATATGGTATAAAACTTTTTTTTTTTCTTTTGGGTCCAGTCGTGGGGCCTGAACTCTGGGCCTGGGCGCTGTCCCTCAGCTCTTCAGCTCAAGGCTAGCGCTCTACCACTTGAGCCACAGCACCACTTCCAGCTTTTTTCTTTTTGCTTATGTGGTGCTGAGGAATCGATCCCAGGGCCTCAAGCATGCAAGGCAAGCACTCTACCACTGAGCTACCTTCCCAGCACTGGTATAAAACTTTTGTTTGAAATCCTTTTCCACTAAATCAGTTATAAACATTTTCTTAAAGTTTCAAACATCACAATCATCAAAGTCCCTTTTTTTTTTTTTTTTTTTGGTTTTTGTGCAGGTCCTGGAGCTTGAACTCAGAGCCTAGGGACTGTCCTTGAAGTTCTTTTTTTCTTTCTCAAGGCTAGTGCTCTACCACTTGAGTCACAGCTCTACTTCCAGCTTTTTGGTGATGAATTGGAAGTAAGAGTCTCACAAACTTTTCTCCCCAGGCTGTGTTTGAATTGAATCATAATTTTCAGTTCTTAGTCTTCTGAATAGCTAGGATAATAGACATGAGCCACTGGCGTCCAGCTCAAAATCCATTTTTGTAATATCAAAGTACCAAGCCTTCCTTAGAACACAATAGATTTTTGTCTTTCTTTTCAGTAGAAGTCATTAAGTATGCATTGGATAGGGAGTAAAAAGAGAGAGAAGTATAAATACAAGTAGTTTAATAAACAGTGCAGCATCACAGTCCCACATCTTGTGTAAGATGTCTCAATGTAGTAAAACTCAAAAGCACTCTATTAGAGAAGGAGGGCAATTTTGTTCTAAGAGTTTTAATTTATAAAGTCAAACCTCAAGTTATATACTCTGCCTGTGGGTTTTCATATTAAATGCATATATTCAAGTCAGCACTGTGACTCTTATTTTCCTGAATTTTCTATCTTTCTCTTGCTTGGAGAGCCTCTTTCCTCTCACAGAGAATATGTGAAAGACCTGAACTGCAGAATTTTATAAACATTGCTGTGAGTTTAAGGTTGTACTATTTTGTATTCCATGAATTTGTTATTGAGTTTCATAGAATTGGACGCCCAAAGGATATGTCCCTTAAATATTACCTCTGCCTGAATAATACATTGAATTCTTTAAAAAGACAATATGTAAGGAAGTAAAATGATATCTAGGATGATAAGTAAGATTCAGTGTCAATAATAAGTAAACATGACCTAGATAGTAATCTCTGTGAATTTTGAATCTTTTCTTAAAAATTTTTTTTTTGCTGTGTGTCAGTTCTGAGGCTTGAGCTCAGGGCCTGGTCATTGTCCTTAAGCTTTTGCTCAGTTCTTTACCACTTGACACAGCTCTACTTCCAAGTCTTTTGTGTGTGGGGGGGGGAGGGAGGAGGTTGAGGGGGTGATGTGCTTAATTGGAGGTAAGAGTGTCATGGGCTTTCCTTCTCAGGTTGGCTTTGAACTGCAATCTTCAGCCCTCAGCTTCTTGAGTACCTAGGATTACAGGTATGAGCCACTGGTGCCCAGCCAGGACTATTTTTAATAATTACTTCCTTTTTCCTTCTCTCCTTCCCTTCTCCTCCCTTTCATTCTTCCTTTAATTAGATCCTACACAGCAAGTAGCTTAGAATATCATGGCTGCTTAAAATAATTTTTGAATCAAAGAGTGGATACATAAATCTTTTTATCCCTTCTCAAAGCTGGCTTAGTACGTTGAATGTACTGAGCAATTGGTAAGCGTTTGTTGAAATAAGTTTTTGAAGTTTTGACTTGTTTCCTGGAAGGAATTTAATTTGATGGCTTTAAACTTGATTTGTATCAGATGAAAAAAATCATCAAAATGTTATTGAGCAAAGGTTTATATGGACCTTCTTTAATAAAGAACAGGAAACACATAATTAAACATAGTGGTATGTAAATAAATGCTAGGAAAGAGATGGAAATACATTCGGTTTCCCAAGTAGATGGATTTCTTCTTACAGTTTTACACATACATTTTCATGTATTGGTGTTATATAAAGTCATATCTTCGTATCTAGCCACATTTACCATTTCCATGAATTTTTACATATAATTGCTGATCATCTGTACAGTTCTTATCCAATATTCTTTTAACTTGGCTTATTTTGAATATAAATTCATTTAATGAGAAAACTTTATTTTTATTATAAAGGTGATGAACAGGGGGCTCACAGTTACATAAATAAGGTAATGAATACATTTGAAAAAAAGAGAAAGCATTATATTAGTTCAATAAATGGGAAACCAGTATCCTCTTCAGCACACAGAAGGAGTATAAAAATAAATAGAACGAGACAAAAATGACATGATTAAATTTTGGCCAGCTTCTATTGCCCAAAGGAAGACTAAGCAGAGATAAATTTTCCTAAGGAGTTTGGCAAACATTAGGGAAGTATAAAGGCAGGCAGATGCTAAACTGAGCTTTGTGCCCAACTGTGTTACATGTGTTAAAATAGAATTCAAATCTCTACATCAAGTGAAGCATCAACTCAACAGCAACAACAATAAAACCACTAGATTTTTTTTCACAATTTCAGATTTGTATGGCAGTAATGTGACATTTTAATTCTCTATAATTTTTGTGTTAAGTAAACACTTTCTCTTTTAACAAAATGCTGAAGCAAGGTCACAGGATGACCCATTGCAGCAATGATACTCACAAGACACTATATGGGAAATGAACCTTACAATTGGGTAAGGGTGAGGGAGGAGTTGGGATAGCTAGGGGAGGGTAGGAATAGTGGGAGAAAAACAAAGGAGGAGGTAACAATGCCTGACAAGAAATGTACTCATTACCTTACTGATGTACCTGTAACCTCTCTGTGCAGTATCATTACAAGAAAATAAAATGTTTAAAAACTTTCTCTTTAATTAAAGAAAAAACACATCCAAACTGAAAAACACAGGCTGGACACTGGTGGCTCACATCTGTAATTCTAGAAACTCAGGAGGCTGAGATCTAATTATCACACAAGTTATATAAATGTGTGGCTTAAACCTAGCCTTAAGGGGAAAAAGCAAAGGGACAGTGCCCAGTCCCAAATTAAGCCATTGGTACACACACACAAATGATAGGCAGAGTTTAGCTGAAAGGTCCCATTTTTTTTTCAGTCCATTTAGTTTTTTACCCAATGGCATATTCAACTTTATTAATATTATCATCTTATAGAATTAACTCAGCAAAGAAAAGATGTATTTTTAGATTTTTAAAAATTTTATCGTAAAGGTGATGTGCAGAGAGGTTACAGTTACATAAGTCAGGTGATAAGTACAATTCTTTTTGAACAGTGTCACCCCTCTCTCATTCTGTCAGTTTGTCCCCTCAAGTGAAGCATCAACTCAACAGCAACAACAAAACCATTAGATTTTTTTTCACAATTTCAAATTTGTATGGCAGTAATGTGGCATTTTAATTCTCTTCCCTCTGCCCAAGTTGTATAGTTCATTTCCAACATAGTGTCCAGTGGCTTTCACTGCTGAATTGGTTCACCCTTTGTCCCACTGTTTATGGGCTTCACCTTTCTTCTCTCCAAATCAAATAAAGTTATATACAAGATAAAGGGTACAGAAATTAAAAAAAACAACCAGTGGCAAAGAAAAAAAGAAAGAAAGAGAAAAAGGAAGAAAGAAAAAAAGGAAAAAAGAATTGAAAACAGTACAATAAAAACCTTTTGCTTCCATTTCTTGGAGTTCATTTCGATAAGCATTATTTTATATGATCATAAGCACATAGCTATTGAGCCCTTGTGATCTTCTCCTAAGAATACCCTACTTTGTTCTCACTGAGTGAATTCTTGACTGCTGTTTAGTTAGTCATGCCCAGGTGAAATTTTTGTCTATTACTATCCATTGGGTTTACTTGTAGATTTATAGACACATTTTAATTATTACAAATGATCTAATTATTACACATACAGACTATGTGTCTTTGTGTCTGGCTTACTTCACTTGGTAAAAATTTTTCCAAGTCTTTCTGTTTCCTTATGAATGGGGCAATGCCATTCTTTCTGATGGAAGTATAAAATTCCATTGTGTATATTTATGAGAAAAAATTTAACTCATTAAAATTCCAAATTAATGTAATCATTGTTAAGGAGCTTCAGCATATCAGCTCTTAACCATTGCTTTTGGTTCTCAACATTAAAAAAGATCATTTTAGGTCATATATGAATCACAAAAAGTTTGACTCTTTAGATGAAAAGAATTGATTTCTTAACAAGTAAAGTAATAGTCTGTCAATTATGGAAACCCCCAATGATCATTTACTTTAATCAAAATCAAACTGATTTGGTGTAGAACTGAGCAAGCAACAGTATAAATTCCATATCATGGGTCTCCCCTGTCATTTCAGGAAAAGCTATGTGGCACAGAACTCAGCCAGGAAAATTTAAACAAGAAGGCAAACAAATGAAAGATGTGATTTAGGAGTTTTAGACAAAATGCTACCCTGTATTATTTAATGCTTCCTAATGAGAGCTTCGAAAGTGATTCGTTTTACTGATAGAGGTAGAAATATATTTGAATAGACCGAAGAGCCAAAACAATTGATATTCTTGATGAGAGGTGAACATATTTTCTACTCGCTATGGAGGAGCCATCTGGGCATACTTGAAAAATAGTCCCATGCACCTTACCATCATTGGGCACAGTCTGTTCTTCAAAGGGCCATGAAATTTTTTTATTCTTTTTTTTTTTTGTATTAAGAACTTGCCTAAAAACAACAAATTTAAATGAGAGCAAAAATTGCAAGGCAAAAGCAAAACTCAGGTAACTGTTACATTTTTGATCATTTACCTGAATAAGTGCTGAGAGAGAAAATTTCATCATGAAGATGTAAGTAGTTTTACATAATTTAGAGAACAGCACATACTTCTCACAAATGCATCACAAACAATTTAGTAGGTGTTGAGGCATAAGGCATAATTTTAATAGTGCTATGTCTGTAAGCATGCATTTGCTTTAAAATATGGATAGTTTAATTTTTGGCCTGTTTTCCTTTTCTTTCTGTCCTTATGTCTAAGTGTTTGTAAGATTTTGTAAAAGAAAGCTTGGTATTTGAATTAGTCAAATGCAAAGTGGAATAACACAACAGTGCTGGTTAAAGTTCCTCCCATTCATCATGTCAATGTTAAAAAGATTGTATTTGAATCTAACTAGATATTTAGACCCACATATGATGTCCTAGCAAAAATTGTTTATTCTGTATCATGCAGACACATCTTTTAAAGCTTCCACCAAAGAGACAATGATGGAAATTACTGTAGAAGTTCTTTTTCTTTGTTTGCCTGTCCTTCCTTTGCTTCATTATCTTTACCCTTTCAGATCAAAGCCAAACATATAAATAATCCTGATGAGCATGTGGTTGATCTCCAAGATCTGGTTACCTATTATAATTTTAAAAGGATTGTTAAAGTGGCTCCTTTAGGAATAAATAGAAGGCTTTATGACAATGTAGAACCTTGGAAATGCTCTGAACATTCTTTGTTAAATCCCCAGAAGCTACTGTAAGTTAGGAGTTTTAAAAATATCTTCTGTTATATTGATATCTGAATTGTGGCACCTTTGACTGTTAAGTCCTATAATCCTGTTGGGGTTGCTTAGGCAATACCTATGTGTATGGGCTTAAGTTAAAGAGATACTTGATACTGTATTTTAAGAGAGTGTTTCATTCAGTGTCTTTATAAAACCATGAAAAAAGCTTTTCATAACTATGATTATAAGAAAATTATCTTGGCCTTGAACTCTCTAAGAATGCAAAAAAGTTTTTCTCCTTTATTAAGATGTTAATCCTTACCATATTACCCTGTGGTAGTCTGAAAGAATTCACTAGTGATAAAACATTGCTAGAAGTCAAAAGTTAATAGTAAAACTAATGAAAAAAGTTATTAATATAAAGTAAAGCAGAATGATAGGAAGAGATTTTTCCCTAAGGGATAAAACATTTTTTTTTCTGGGAAGATTAACATTTCTGAAGAAACAGAGCATAAAATAGCACTAGAAGCCTTCTCATATTGAGAAAAATTTCTCTCCCACAATCATGAGCAATCAATGTATTCTTATTTTTAAAAAGGTACAAGGAGTAATTAAACAAAAATGGGATCCCAATCTTATAAATGAAAAGTACTGTTTCTCTCACCATGTAGTTCACTATTTTTAAAATTAACTTTGTATGAAACAGTTCTGAGATTCTCTTGGAAAAATGATACTTCTAGAAGGAAGATTTACAGCGATTCTCAGCTAGCAGGAAGAACCAGAGAGACTCCTAGAGAAGGATATACTCTACCTCAATTCTGTCCAAAATTATAGCAGTTGGACTTATAGTTTTTCAGCTTCTTGATAAAATGAAAGTGAAACACATTAAATAGAAACCATAATTCAAATTCTGAATTTTTGTATTTTCCTAGCCTAGTGATATGAACAGTGCACTATTTTCATGTAAGACAATGCCAATGCACTTTGAGATCACAAGGCGGTAATGGATGCTCTAGCATGTGGTGCTGCTCAGTTCAGTTGTTTAATTAGATGTGTTCTTGTTGATAATTGAGGAGCACTTGTACCAAAGAGCCCAGTGTGTGTCTCTGCTTTAGCTGGAAGACTTAGGCTGGCTAAATAAAATGCTAAGAAAGAAGAAAAGATTTGGTTTCATTAAGGTTTCTCCTACCCTGAGAGATTTGATTACAGGGATTCTCAGGAGGCAAAGGACAAGGGTTATTCTATTAATCAATACCCAACTGGCTATTGCCATTATGATGAGAGCTATTAAGATCTACAGTCTCTACGGATAGAGAAGCAAGAGGGTTGATGGTTACAGATCCAGAGTGGATCTGACAACATTGATGATCTCCTAGCTAAGAGCTTTCAGGAAGAGAGAAAAATCTGTCTTCCTCAGCCTTTATTCTATTCAAGCCTTATTGGATGGGACAAGGCTACCCATTTCAAGGAGGGCAATCTTTGTTACTGATACTGTCTACTAAAATCTCAATTTCATACACAGAAATGTACTCAGGGATATATGCTGAATCATGTTTAGTCAAATACTTTGGGAGTTCGTGGTATAGTCAAGGCAACACTTGAAATTAACTGTCACAATTATACTTCAATATTTAACTTGAACTATGATGAAACATTTTGATACTCATGGAGATTAGAACTTTCCTTCAAATGGAAACCAGTATGTAGGGGATAAAGTAGGGTAGGCCAAACTGATAGGGTATAAAGTAGTCTCATACTAAGCACTCTACATCATGCCAGAAAGTAATTGCTTTCATGGAAGAGATGCTTTTGAGAGAGCACAGAGCCTGGGGAAGGTCATGTGAGATACAGGCAGCTAAAGCCCAGCATGAACAATATGGATGCTTGTGGCAGAGAAGGAGGGGTAGAGAATAGGAAGGTAGTTCAAAAATGACCAGGTTGAACTGGGCATAGTGGCTCAAGCCAGCAATCCCAGATATATAAAGATAATAAAATATAGGAGGATTGTAATCCAGGCTGGCACCATAAAACACAAGGACTGGAGGGCTGGCTGAGGTGGTAGAGCACCTACTTAGTGAGCATAAGGCTCTGAATTTAAAATCCCAACCATGACCAGCATATTGGTCAGTACGTAATATTGTGGAACTTAGTACTATTATCTAAAGAGAAATAGATTTGAACAACCAAAGGTAGCCAAAAACTGAGCTCTGGAGAATGTTAACAGTGAGACTTGGAAGAGACAGTAATAGAAACAGAAAGAGAAAAGCCGAAGAATGAAGAGAAAATACCGCTAAAGCATTCTTCACTGGAAGCCCAAGTGATGTACTTAATTTGAGCACAAAGCAATCGTTCATTAAGTTAACACTTTTGAGAAGTTGAGTAATTCAGAGACAGATGTGGCAAGATCTTAAGATGGGAGATCTTAATAACCTTGATTTGAGCAGCTCCTTGGGAACAGTGGTGACAGAAGCCTAATTAGAGTCAATTAAACAATGAATGGGACAGAGTAGAGATACTCTTTCCCAAGGAAACAGCAGGGAAAGGGGCAGACAAATGAGATCAAGGAAGTTTGTGTGTTTGTTTTCCAAGGTAAGAGACTTTTACATTCGAATGGAATGCTTCCTTTTGAGGAGAGAATATTCAAAGGGAAGTATAAAAGAACAGAATTCCAGCAGCAAAATTCTCAATAGGTGAGAAGGTATAGAATCCAATACGCCTTTGAGGATAGGCTCATATAGATCAAGGAAATTTCCTCTTCCATATCATTCGGAAAGACCAACTGGATAGGTCAGATGTCACTAGAGGAGGAGATCTGGTGATGAGGAACACAGACTTTTCTTTTCCTGTTGGTTTTTAGTTTTCTTGTAAACACAAGTCAAGATCATGGGCCCAGTGTGAGGAGCAGGAGAGGGAGAAATGATCAAGGTGTTCAAGTGTGAGGAAAATATGTAAAATAAATTTTAGTGGGAGTCAGAGAATGGATATCCTCTGGAAACAGTAGAACGCTGAAGGTGGAACAGTCCGGAGAATTGTGGTTATGTTCATTAGACTCCTGTTACAACTATGAAATACTGGAGAGAGGAATTTCTGAAGAGAAAAGGTTCATTTAGCTTATCGTTCTGGAGATTACAGTCCAAGATCTTATCTCTTGCTTTGGTACGGGTGACACATTACGGCAGGGACATTTGGAAGTGCTAAGCACTTACATTATGAGCCAGGAAGCAGAGAAGGAAGAGACTGGAGTTCCACAATCCCCTGGAAGGACGCCTTCAGTGGTCCAATAACCTCACACCTGGCTCTACCTCCCGAAGGTTTTTCTACATCACCATAGTGCCATCCTGGGCCTCAACCTTTCGCTTAAGAACTCTGAGTCAAGAACAAATCATATGACAACACTGATCCTTAGGTTGTTTATTTTTTAAAAATGAAAAGTTTTCTAAGAATGATTGTTTCATCACAGTTTAAAGCAGACAAATGAAGTCATGTGGGTGTTTTTCTTCAGCCACTTTGAACAGCTGAAGTGTAGAGAGAAAGTTGCTTTGCATCTTATTATTTTTCTTTAATTTTTTGGGGGGGTCTGGTCGTGGGGCCTGAACACTGTCCCTCAGCTCTTCAGCTCAAGGCTAGCACTCTACCACTTGAGCCACAGTGCCACTTCCGGCTTTTTTCTTATGTGGTGCTAAGGAATCGAACCCAGGGCCTCATGCATGCAAGGCAAGCGCTCTACCACTGAGCCACCTTCCCAGCCCCATGCATTTTATTATTTTTGAGATTATCTTTTAGTCATTGTAATAAGGAGTATCAATTCAACATGTCAGCTTATCATTACAACACACCTTTGTTTTAATATGTTTTTATTGTAAAAATACTGTACAGAGGGGCTTACATGAGTAAGTAATGAGAACATTTCCTATCGAGCATTGTTGCCTCCTCTTTTGTTCTTCCCTTACTATCCCTTCCTACCTTCCCACATACCCCTCCTCCTCCTGCCCCTGCCAAAGTTGTAAAGCTCGTTTTCAACATAGTGTCTCCTACCTCTCATTGTTACAATGGGTCAACCTGTATCCCTATTTAAGCATTTTGTTTTTTTTCCCCAAATACAAAAAGCGTATATACAAGATGCAGGGCACAGGAATCAAATACAGTGAAAACAGGTTAACAGTGGGGGAGGAACGTACCAAAGAAACAAAAAAATTACATAGTACATTATAAGTACGTTAAAAACAATAGCAAGCAAGAAGAACAAAACCACTTGTGTCCCTGTCTTGGGCTTCATTTCGCTTAACATCATCTTATATGATCTTATGTACATAGCTTTTTACCTTTCCTGCTTGTCCTAGACATATACTAGTTATTGCAAATAAGGGAAACCAAGGGACCTATGTTCCTTTGGGCCTGGCTTACTTCACTTATTTTTTCCCAAGTCTTTCCATTTCCTAACAAATGGGGTGATATCATTTTTTTTTGATGGAGGCATAGAATTCCATTGTGTATATATATATATATATATTTTTTTTTTCTTGATCCATTCATCTACTGAGGGGCATCTGGGTTGGTTCCATATCTCAGCTATGGTGAATAATGCTGTGATAAACATAGTTGTGCTGGTAGCTTTAGTATGGACTTGTTTGTGATAATTTGGGTAAATGCCCAAAAGTGGGATTGCTGGGTCATAGGGGAGCTCTGTGTGGTTACAATGCATCTTGGTCATTGTCATTACCTATCTGTCTCAACCCCACTCATCAAGTTATGTAGTTCCATTGTCATGTAGGTACATTGGCTATTCTCACTGTATTTTCCTATCTTCCTCTTTCCATTCATCTGACTCCTCTCCTTGACCTTCTCCTTTTCCAACAATGCATGATTCAGTTTACCAGTATTTACTTTGTTAAACTATAAGTAAGTTGTTCAAAAGAGCTACAGCATTGGAATTCTCCCCTTTAGTCAATTTGTATATCTATGCATATGAACTTGCTATGCATATGTTTTCTTACATGTATATAATTTAGATCAGATTTCCATATGTGAGAAAAACCATGCTTTCGCTCTCTCCCTGAGCCTGACTTACTTCACTCAGCATAATTTGTTTCGGGTTCATCCATTTTCTGGCAAATGTCATTCTTTTTTCCTGATGTGTGAGTGAAATTCTATTATATAAAATTTGGCTATAGTGAGTTGAACAGCAATGAACATGGGTATGCAAATGTCTTTGCTTATTTCTCACTTGTAATCTTTTAGATAAAGGCCCAAGAGTGGTATTGCTGGATCTCAGTGTAGTTCTATGCTTAATTTTATGAGGAATCTCCAAATTGCCTTCCATAGTTGTTGCACTAGTTTACATTCCCACCAACAGTATAATAGGATTGTTGAAAGTGGGGTTTTAAAAGAGATTGAGTTTAGGGAATGAACAGGGGGGAGAAGAAAAGAACAAGGAATATTAGAATTGCTAAAATTAGTACATGGTAATCTATGGTGAGCTAGATAGGGAACTGCCCACTAAAACCTTAAATGAAATGCTAGGGAGTGATTGGGAAGGCAGTAGTAGTTACTGTCCTTGTAAAGGACTTCCTGCAAATAGAGGCAATCCCTTGGGTCTACAGTGCAGTGCAAATGATGTCTACAATCAGCCTACAGCGTGGCCATGGGGGAATTAAAACAATATTATCACAACCATCAATTAGCTAAAAATATTTATTTATTTTTTTATCTTTAGTATTTCCAACACACAAAGCCAGACATCATCTGGAACAGCGTAAAAGCACAGTCTGTGTCTGCAGGGAATTGACATTCTACCAGCGATGTAGTAGAGAAGATAATTAGATGTAGAAAATGATCCACAATTGTTTTCTTGAGTAGAGTCTGCTTAAGTGAAAAAGCAACAGGCACATCAAGTTGTTTCTCTGCTCTTGTAAAATAGAATGTAAATATTTATGGAATACAGACCTCGTTTAATCAGTAGCACAGTTGGATCTCCATAAATAAGAGTTCTCTTCCAGATATTTCAAATTAGAGAGAAATATCAGACAAAATTATGGACAGTAAACTTCTAATATATCTGATATTAGCAGGAATTCTCAGGAAATCACAATCTGGTTTGCCATCAATAAAAAGTGGATGGTTGTCTGTCCTCCATACTCTTTTTTCCTTCAGTTATGATTAGATAACTAATGACTCGGTAACTTGTAATCTTTTGGATAAATGCCCAAGATATAATCATATCTTGCATACTTTCTTTTATCATTTATCTATTCTTTCATTTTTTCTTTCTTTTAAAAAATATTAGTCATGACTACTTATTTGTTGTTTCTATGAAAACAATACAGGAGCACCACAAAGGTACTAATCACCTCAAACTTTGCCTCCTAAAAATATTATTATAAATTTAATGGTTCTTATTCTGGACATCACCCTTGTGTTTAAATGTATAGGCAAAAAAGTGATAAACTCAGTTATTTTCATTTTGTTCTTGAGCCCGGGTGCTATTAATTTGCTTTGTTTTGTGTCACTAGAACAGAATACATGAGATAATTGATCTTATTAAGAGAAAATGTTTATTGTAAGTCAAGGTTTTAGAGATTCCAGCCCATGACTTGAAGAACCTACTACTTGATTGGAGCCCTACCACTTGAGCCATGTTCCTCTAAGTCATTTTGCTAGTTAATTGGAGAGGGAATTTCATAGACTTTCATACCTGGGATGGCTTTGAACCTCAATTCTTTGGGTTTCAGCTTCCTAACTATGATTATAGGTAGGCAACACCAGTGACCAGCTTGAAAACCTTAGAGCTGGAATTATTATTATTATTTTTTAATGTGAAAATACTGTACAGAGGGGTTACAATTACATGGGCAAGATAATGAGTACATTTCTTATCAAGTGTTGTTGCCTCCTCCTTTGTTTCCCCTTCCCATCCCTTCCCATTCTCCCCTCCCCGAGGTTGTAAAGTTCATTTTTCTACATAACGACTTGTACATCTCATTGTTGCAATGAGACCACCTGTATCCCTATTTAAACGATTTGATTTTTCCCTTCCCCCTCCACAAATTATACCAACATCAAATACAGTGAAAACAGGGGTTATACCGTGGGGGAGGGACATACAAAGCAACAAAGAAATCATCTTATAAATATGTTAGAAACAATCTCATGAAAGAAAAAGTATTTGAATACTTATCTTGGGGTTCATTTCATCTAACATCAATTTATCTGACCTTTTCTGCTTATCTCAGACATATACTAGTTACTGCAAGTAAGGGAAGCCATGGGGCTTACGTTTCTTTGGGCCTGGCTTACTTCACTTAATATAATTTTTTTTCCAGGTCTTTGCATTTCCTAACGAATGGGGCAATGCCATTCTTTCTGATGGAGGCATAGAATTACATTGTGTATATATATCACATTTTCTTGATCCACTTATCTACTGAGGGGCATCTGGGTTGGTTCCATATCTTAGCTATAGTAAATAATGCTGCAATAAACGTAGTTGGCTGGTTGCTTTAGTATGGTCTTGTTTGTGATCATTTGGGTAAATACCCACAAGT
>NW_027203964.1:0-46449 GCF_024711535.1 Dipodomys merriami | reverse complement strand
CTGACATTGCTTTGCTAACAAAAGAGGGTCCATTATCGGTTTTAACTTGTGCTGGTAGACCCAAGGTGGCAAAGCATTGAAGAAAATGTGCTTGTGAATGTTTAGTTCTTTCTCCTGTATGTGCTGTGGCCCAGCATCCTCCTGAGTAGGTATCTATAGAGACAAAGATATATTTAAACTTATCAAAGGCCAGGAAATGAGTGACATCCGTTTGCCAGAGGACATTAGGTTTAAGGCCTCTGGGATTTACCCCTGGGGTTGTAACGGGGTACTTTTAAGAAAGGCTGGCATGTTTTACAGGTATGTACTATCCTTTTAAGGTCCTTTACAGGAATCGGAGGAAATCTATGCTGAAGACCTCTCCAATTAATATGGGTTAAATCATACAAACAGGTAGCCTCTTGTAATGTTAATGCTTGTGGGCCAGTAGCTAACTGGTCTGCCCACTTATTGCGTAGGGGAAAAAACCCAGGAAGTTTTGAATGCCCTCTCAAATGTTGAATATGAATAGGGGCTCCCCGCCCTTCTAATAGGCCCTTAAGGGTAACCATAAGGGGGGAAATAGGGTTTTCATCCAGCTTAATATGTGCCTGGGGAATATGAGGGAGCAAGTTAATCATATATAGGCTATCAGAATACAAATTAAAGGGTTTTTGAATGTCCTGAAGAGCCATAATTACGGCCAGCATTTCTTTATATAGTGCTGACCCTTGACAAGGTTGAAATCTTTGTTGGCTCGGGGTCTTTTGTTGTTCCTCAAAGGCTGCATATGCAGAGCCTGCTTTACCTCCGTCAGTAAAACCATGAAGGGTGCCAGGAATAGGCGTAGGAGAAAATAGAGATGGTATTTTGAGGGGAAGCCGCCATAACATGACAGTCCATTTGGATGGCCCATAATGGCAGTCAATTTGGCCTAGAAACCCGTCCAAGGAGAGAGCAAGACGAGCATTGGCTCGAGTGAGCCACTCGACGCCTGCCATCCGAAAAGGAAAAACAATGGAGTGAGGGTCGAGGCCATAATGCCTTTGGGCTTGCGTCCTTCCCTTCACAATAGCATCTGCAAGTTGGTCTGCTTGAGAATATACCCGAGGCGTGCCCCCAGGGGAGTGTGAACCCACTCTAATGGCCCCACTTTGAGTTAAAACTGCAGATATTAATGTGACCCCTGCAAACAACCAAAGGGAAATGGGCTCACTAATAGAATACCTCTTTAGAGAAACTTTATCCAGGGCTTTTTGGAACTGCAAAAATATTGCCCTATGGCTGTCTGTAATTGTAATAACTTCTTGTGGCGTCCTGTCTTTTAGCAGGGCAAATAAGGGCACAAGACTATCTTTAGGGACAGAAACCCATGGCAACAGCCAATTTATTTCCCCTAAAAGACTCTGAAGTTGGGTTAAGGTTAGAGTGGCCGGAATATCCAGCAAAGGCTTAAGGGGGCTGGCCTGAGTCAAGGTAAAGTGGGTCCCGAGCACCTTAAAAGGAGCTACCTTTTGAATTTTATTAAGGGCTATGGTAAAACCCCCCTTTTTTAATATGTCCAGAACCTGGGCCAATAAGGCCTTCCAGGCAGCTTGGGTCTCGGTGTCCCAGAATTATATCATCCATGTAGGCATAGACAAAGGAGTTATCTGAACCCAGCACAGGCTCTAAAAGTGTGGCCGAGTATTGTTGGCAGAAGGCCGGGCTATTGGCCATACCCTGTGGCAGCACTGTCCATTTAAACCTCCGATCAGGCTGGGAAAAATTAAGAGAAGGTATAGAGAAAGCAAACTTCTTGCAGTCATCTGGATGCAGAGGGATAGAGAAAAAACAATCTTTAATATCAATCACAACCAAAGTATATTCTGAAGGTATAGCAGGAGTCCAGGGCATGCCTTTTAGGGGCTTTCCTACTAGCTCCATCCTTTCATTTACCTTTCGTAGATCTAGGAGCATCCTCCAAGCCCCGGAGGCTTTTTGAATAACAAATACGGGTGTGTTCCAAGGACTTATAGAAGGGCAATATGCCTGAGGCTTATCTGTTCCTCCACCAGAAGGTGGAGGGCTTCAAGTTTAGGTTTGGTCAATGGCCACTGCGCCACCCAGATTGGGCTTCCTGGCTTCCACCTAATGGGAGGTACTTGGGGGGCAGTGGCCTTTAGGATTGGGGGGTGCACCTGAGAGGGTCCCCTATGTTCTTCCTGTTTAAGCCTTTGTGCTTTTTCTCCATCCAGGATATCATCATATGATGCTCGATGGTCTGTAGTGACCACGACATCCATTTGTCTTAGTATGTCTTGCCCTAGTAAATTGACAGTGAGGTTCTTTGCCACTAAAGGGTGTATCTTTCCCTGTTCTCCATCTGGGCTAGTCCATGTCAAAAGGGCAACCGTTTCTTTGGTCTGGGAGTTGCCCCCTACCCCCAATATCGGAGCCCCAGGTGCAAGCTTCCAGTCCAAGGGCACTACCTCCTCCCTGAGTATGGTTCGGTCTGCCCCAGTGTCAATTAAGCAGTGAAACCTCTTTCCGCCTATGAGAATACTCATTTTAGGGTGGAGTCCGTCCTCCAGGGGGATAGTCCAATGGGCCTGGGTCACCCCGCCATGAGGCTGCCTGGGCCTCACAGCAGAGGGGGTTCCTCCTTGAGTTAAAGGGGCTAGAGGATGCCCCTCCCCAAGTTTAAAGACTTCCCCTCTAAATCAAACTTGTATCCCTCCATGCCCCTGGGGCAGGGTGTAGGGGGTGGTTTGCTCTCAGGCCAGTTGGCGGGGGATTGTTGTAAACAGTCCCTCTTAAAGTGCCCCTCCTGCCTGCATTTAAAACAAGTCCCTCTTCCCGATAGTCTTGGGGTTCCTTGGCCCTGGGCTGCCAGCGCCTGAGTAATAGCCTCAGTCATTGCAAATGCCTGAGCCTGTAAAGCTAAAGCTAGTGATTGGGACTGGTGCTGTTGCATTCCCACATCCTGCGAGGCCACCACCCATCTGCTCAGGGAACTCTCTCTCAATCCCGAGCAGGCCATGAGGTGGTCTGCATTCATCCCTTCCCAGACCAGCAGCTTTACAAACTGATCTCGGAGGTTCCCTGCTGGCAGCTTGCGGTGAACATTCTGTTGGACTCGGTCTATGAAATCAGGTAGAGACTCACCCGGTTTTTGTCTCACTCCTGCTATGGGGGACTCAGTAGGCCCATCATCTAGTTTGTACCACGCAGCAAGTCCTGCCTGCCTCACCTGGTCACGGTACGGGCCAGGTATTGCAGCCTGTTCGACGCCGGTGGAGTAGGCTTCTCCCGTCCCTGCTAACATGGTATAAGTAATAGGTATTGCAGGTTGAGCCTGCCGGTTACTCTCTGCTCTCACTCTGCATTCCTCCTTAAAGAAAGCACACCATTTAATAAACTGAGAACTAGTAAGAACGGCTTTGGCCACATCCATCCAGTCCTTAGGGACACAAGGGTGATAGGCAATGTCTTGGAATAGGGTCTGGGCCCAGGGAGAGTTTGGGCTATCCTCCGCCACCGCCTTGCGGAGCTCTTTAAGATCCTTAGCTTCCCATGGATACCATTCCAAGGGCCTGTTAGCTCCTGGTGCCAGATTGACTGGATACGCTTGGGGAAGCGAATCCTGTGGCCGAGAGTCTGGGCTCTTGGGTGGCCCTTCCTTTCCAGGGCTCTTTGGTGGCCCTTCCTTTCCAGAGGAGGTCTCCGAGGAGGTTACTTCCCCGGCCCTCGGCCCCTCCATAGAAGGCTGGTAGGGGTCTGGGTCTTGCAAGTCCCTCTCACAGGTCTGTAGGGCACCATACCTCCCCTCCAATCAGGAGAATAGGGAGGGGGCCTAGGACCGTCAGTATCAGCTGGGTCAGAGGGGGTAATTTTTACCCTCGTTTTGACTTCTACTGTGCACGTCTCAGTGCGTTCTCGATTGGATTTGACCCTTTCCTTTTCCTTCTCACTTCCCAAGTCCTCCTGTACCCCTTCTAGGCCTAATGTTGCCTCTTCCTTCTCCTTCTGTGATATAGCATTACCCATATTTAGGGTTTCACTTACCCCAAGAGACCGCTTAGCCTCGGCCGGTATCTTTTCCTTTCGTGCCCCACGTTGGGCGCCAGATGTTGGGTCTTCGTCCGTCCCACACAAGACGGACGGGGTCTGAGGAAAGGTAAGTGCGGCGCTCGCCCGTTCCCTAGCCTCCCTCAGCCCAGGAGACAATCAGACACAGCAGGGAGCCAAATCCAGCAGGTAGAAAAACTCGTTTATTAACAGAGAGCAGCCCCTTTTAAAGACAAAAAGGGTGAGTGGTATGGTAAGGGAGGAAGAGGAACCAATCACTGTCAAGGTCACACCCTATCATTCACCTGAGCCTTCATGGGCTGGTTAGGCACTGATTGGAAGGTCAATTGGGGTCTGCCCACTCTACTCTCTCCCAGAGCCATCTTGGTTGGCCATGTGCTCTACAGTAAATTAGGCTTTGTCCACTCAACCCCCTCCCAGCGCCATCTTTGCTGCCCATGTGCTCCACACTTACCTGGACCCTATTGGGCCTGCCAGTCCCCGAGGTCAGATCCTAGCACTGCCAAAAGATGAATCCTGATGTGAGAAGCCAATCGTTGCATCTGTTTTTCTGTCCTGTGAAAGTACTGGGTCTCAGCTAGGATGCAGTATGCTATATACGCAACTCTATATTCATGGGAATCAGTTGCCATCCATGTCAGCACAGTTATAGCTGTCATCATATGTAATAAAATACAAAATGGGCATCCATGACTAAGACACACAATAAAAATAATAACTACACTGAATGCATGATGCATTCCACATCTCTATGTAAAGAGAAATCTTATGTGTAAAGCAGGTGAGCATAGGATTTTTGACAGTGCTGGGGCTTTAGTTCAGGCCCTAGGACTAGGCCTGACCTTGTAGTCTTCAAGGATGGTGAGCTTCACCTTGCCCCACAGTGCAACAATGTTACCCAGACTTGAGTTGGAATCTCAGAGGTGGCAGAAAAATGGTGAGAATTCTGAGCCAGGGTGTGTTGTTGTTGTTATTATTATTATTATTATTATTATTATTATTATTATTATTCTTGCCAAGCATGGGATTTGAACTCAGTTCATGACAACTCTGCCTCAGCTTCGATCACCTTAGGCTGGTGGGCTCCCATGGACCTGAGATCCTAGGCTCTGAAGTTTGCAGGAACAAATGACAGAAAAATGACAGAAAAAATGTCACAGGATAGATTTTTTTATATTTATATTTTATATTTTCTTCTTTGCACGGTGACCATCCTGGGTCTGAATTACACGGCTGCAAAGGCTACTTCACCTTGCATTGGTGAAGGCTAATGGGCTATCAGGGAAGAAATAGGCCCATGTGGCAACATAGGCCCTGAGCTTGAATCTTGGTCCTGACACCTACCAATGGGGGGAGATTCCAAGATATTTGTTCCTATGCATGGGAATAACAATGAAATGTTAGCAAACTCATGATTGAATGAGAAGTTTCTGCATGTATTGGTCTAGTCCAAAATTAGATATAATGATCCTTGGACAATGATTCATCTTAATGAATGGTTTATTAAGCATGAAAAGAATACTATTCCTTCAATGGTGGCATAATAAATACCTAAGAGGTAGTAGGAATGTAGTTGATGTCATTGAATCCTAGGTAGATGTCTCTGGCACTCTGTACAAATATATATTTATTGGTGTTCTACCACCTGTCTACCCATGTATGGCTATTTTGATCACCCCTGTAGCTCAATCTCAGGGTCTGGAAATTCCCTGGCAGCTTCATTGGCTAGAGGTTGCCGTGTTGACACACCCATTCACAGTCTGAATTGGGTCTGCCAGGACCTGAGTTCAGATCCCAGCACTGCAAACAATTGGATCATGGAGTATGAAGCTGAGTGTGATACCTGTTTTCCTTTTCTCTGAGAGTCCTGGGTGTCAGACATGATGGAGAACACATTGACAAATCTAGATATTATGTGATGGGTTGTCATCAATATCATAAATGTAATATGTATCTTCACAGTCAATAAAAAATCTCATATCTAAAATATACTTGGAATTCAAAAAATTAAATCCCCCAACAACAAAGCCTCAAAGAAATAACTGCCCAATAAATAAGTGGGCTAAAGACTTGAAGATAAATTTCTCTGAAGAGGACAGAAGGATGGCCAATAGACACATGAAGAAATGGTCAACCTCCATAGCCATAAAAGAAATGCAAATCAAAACAACATTGAGATACCACCTCACCCCAGTTAGAATGGCTATAATCAAGAACTCTAATAACAAAAGATGCTGGAGAGGATGTGGACAGAAGGGAACCTTACTACATTGTTGATGGGAGTGTTAACTTGTTCAACCACTTTGGAAAGTAGTATGGAGGTTCCTCAAAAGACTCCACATAGAACTCCACTATGACCCAGCAATCCCACTTTTGGGCATTTACCCAAATGTTTACAAACAAGACCACACTAAAGCTACCAGCACGACTATGTTTATTGCAGCACTATTTACTATAGCTAAGATATGGAACCAACCCAGATGCCCTTCAGTAGATGAATGGATCAAGAAAATGTGGTATATATACACAATGGAATTCTATGCCTCCATCAGAAAGAATGACATTGCCCCATTTATTAGGAAATGGAAAGACTTGGAAAAAATTATATTAAGTGAAGTAAGCCAGGTCCAAAGAAATATAGGTCCCATTGTTGCCCTTATTTTTAATATCTAGTGTATGTCTGAATCAAGCAGAAAAGTTCAGATAAGGTGGTGATAGGGAAATGAACCCATTGTTTCCCTTATTTGTAATATCTAGTGTATGTCTGAGTCAAGCAGAAAAGGACAGATAAGGTGGTGATAGGGAAATAAACCCTAAGATATGTACTCAAATGTGTTTTTTTTCTTTCTTGAGATTGTTTCTAACACATTTATAAGATTATTTCTTTGTTGCTTTGTATGTCCCTTCCCCACAGTATAAATCCTGCTTTCACTGTATTTGATGTAGGTATAATTTGTGGAGGGGAAGGGGAAAAACAAATCGTTTAAATAGGGATACAGGAGGACCCATTGCAAAACTGAGATGTACAAGTCATTATGTCGAAAAAGAACTTTAAAACTTTGGTGCAGCAGAGGTGGGGGGGAGGGGGGAAGCGGGGAGGATTGTGGGGGGGGCTGGGAGGAGGATGGGAAGGGATGGGAAGGGGAAACAAAGGAGGAGGCTACAATGCTTGATAAGAAATGTACTCATTATCTTGCCCATGTAATTGTAACCCCTCTGTACAGTATTTGCAAAATAAAAAATGGAAAATAAATGAATAAAACAAAAATGCAGTAAATAACCACAACAAACAGGATATGGACTGTAACGACCGTCTACTCGACCAGCGAGGAAGAACGACCACCACACCAGGAGTCTTCTCAGATCACGCTTTATTGGAGAGCCTTTTAGTTGTAGGAGAGCTTGGGCGCGAGAGAGCGTGCACCCGAAACACAGCCGCTTATATAGGGAATTCGAACACGGGTCTTTTCTATTGTTGGTCGCCTGCCTTTTACCGTCACCAGGTGTCATGGGATTGGCTGGGGACACTACCTGGCTCGCGCACGCGCGCACAGCCCAGGCATCCCGCCAAGCACCGTCTGGAGTGGTAATCCTCAAAACTGCAAGGGAGTGGGCGGAGTCTCGCCTCGGCTCCCTACAGTTCCCCCTTCTTTGTTTTATGGCAACAGGTAAGAGTAGAGGTTGGGCCTCTGTCTAAGACATTAATGAGAGGACCTTGCACTGGCCTTCGCCTGAGGGGCGCCTTCCCCAGTGATGACCAGGCCCGTCCGATGCCTTTTTTGCAGAGGTGGGATCTTGGGCATCAACCCACTTGCTACCCAGCATGCTCTTCTTGAGGAGATGGTACCCTCAAGTGCAGTGCACTTGCCTGGCACCCTGTCCCAAATTGCAAATTGCATACCTGTCCCGGTGCAATGGGATCCCCTGATCCCTCGGGGTGCTAAGGCTATGCAGAATGGTAAGGCTTAACTGCCTCTTAGGGCCGACAGCCAAATCTGGGGTGAGGATCCACTCTCCAAAGCGGCTAATGCTTGCGAGATAACAACCTTGTCCCTTCTGGTTTGGGCTCGAAGGCGACAGACCAACCATAGGCAGACCACGCATCCTCCCAAGCAGCAGGCTAAAAACATTCTGACTCCCACCCGCTCTTTGAAAAAGGACACCGCAGAGGCAATCCAGTCAGTAAATTGTAACAGCCCACAGCATCATTGGTTTAGCTATCACAGGGATTGCTATTAGCACTGTTGCTAACAGCAGGAAGATCAGCTGCATCTTCAAGAGGGGGTTCTGCTGCAGTCTCCACCGGCCTGGTCAGTCTCGTTGGCACCCAGTGAGGTACTTCTTGACTCTGTGGAAAAACACAAACAGCTCCCCTGGATCTCGTTATTACCGGATCCGGTCCATACCATTTATTATTAATAACATCCTTCCACATAACCATGTCTTTAGTATCCATGGAGTCTCTTGTCATATGCCGATCTGCGGCAGACTGATCGTTGTCATTTAGAATTAAAAAATTAAGGGTAAAGAGCGCAAGAGAAAGTCTTTCCCTGGGGGACGAGGACTCAGCAACTCCCCCTTTTTGTTTTTTAAGCATTTCTTTTATGCTTCTATTAGCTCTTTCCACTATACCTTGTCCTTGAGGATTGTAGGGCAATCCAGTGGTGTGGGCAACCTGCATTTGTGCGCAAAAGGCGCGAAAACCATGGGAAGTATAAGCAGGGCCATTATCCGTCTTGAGTCTAAGGGGCTTTCCCCAAGCTGCCCAAGCTTCTAAGCAGTGTATTCTGACGTGAGACACCTTTTCTCCTGCCAGAGGTGTGGCATGAATGACACCAGAAAAGGTGTCCACAGACACATGTAAATATTTTAACTTACCAAATTCCATCAGATGAGTAACATCCATTTGCCATAGGGCGTTTGGTCTCAACCCCCTGGGGTTTACCCCCACATGGGGAGGATGAAGAAAGGTAACACAGGATTTACAGGCTTTAACAATATCTCTTGCCACATGCCTGGACAAATTATATCTTTTCCTAAGGGTATTAGCAGGTACATGATACAATCTATGAAAGTCTTTTGCCAATTCTACAGGATCAGCAGCGACCAGAGCCACAGCCCGAGTTGCCTGGTCCACCAAATCATTACACTTTGCCATCGGGCCTGGCAACATGGAGTGGGCACGAATATGTCCAATATAAAAAGGATGTTTTCTGTTTAAGATAAGGGATTGAATCTGTAACAAAACATTAGAAATTGTACTGGCCTGCTTAACTGAAGCAGCAACTTCAAGAGAAGCAACGGCATTTACAACATATAATGAATCAGAAAATAAGTTAAAAGGTTGATCAAATCTTTTAAAAACTTCAAGCACAATTAAACATTCAACAGCCTGTGGGACATTCGGCCGAAAATTAAAAACTACCGGCTGTTTGTGTCCTTGAACAAAAAAGGCACCTTGTCCAGATTTTGATCCATCCGTAAAGATGGTCAGAGCATCAACCAAGGGCTCCTTTGAAGTGACAACAGGAAAATACACTAAATTTTTGTTAACTATGGCAAGCAGAGGATGCTTAGGATAATGATTATCAATTACATTTGGAAATGAGCAAACAAGAATTGCCCACATATCCATTGTTGCTGCTAAAATTTCAACTTGCTCACGGGTGTATGGAATAATTAATTTATCTGGAATTTTTGCAAAATGCATCAAGCAACACTTTATACCCAAAATTGCCTCTTTTTTTATTTTTATTTTTTTTTGTTTTTATTTTTTTATTTTTATTTTTATTTTTCAGATCAAAATTGCCTGTTTAGCCACTAATTCAGGAAAATATTGAACAGTTTTTGCTCCCACAGAATCATAGCATTAATAGTTAGCCTTTGAAGCAAGGCAGTGGTATAATTGGCCGTCACTCCATAAGTCCTGACTGCCTCAACTAAATCTTTTAACTGGGAGTAGGAAACCGGCTCAAAATTTCTTTCATTAGTAATGGGATTTTCAAAAACTGGAAAGGCGGCCGCTAATCGCGACCAGGTTCTTTCTTTTATAAAGTGACTCTTCCCTGCCGGCAGGCACGGCGGGGGGGGGGGGCGGACGGGTGAGGGGCAGCTCCGCTTCCTCTCCCTGGCTGCTGCGGTACTCCCACCCCTAGGGGGCGCCACCCTCCATATCTGTCTGCCACGTGCTCCGCCGCAGCCTCTTCTAACTCTTCACTATCAGCTGGATCGAGCTGCTCTCCCTCCTCCTCTAACATTTCTTCCTCTGAGTCACTCACAAGATTACTATATTCTTGGTCCCGCCCTTCCACGTGTAGGGCTGAGAACCGGTTTGCTCTTAAAGAAGGGCAAGGGAGTCTCCTTGAGACCCCCTCCTCTCTGAAACCCTTCTCCTTTTGTGAGGGCTGCAGCCCCTCTCGCTTTAATTCTTTAGGATCCTTCTGTCTTTTTTCCCTTTTTCTTTTAGGCCTCTTTTCCTCCCCATTACTGTATACTGACTCTGATAGACTATCCTGATGCTGCGTTAGTACTTTGCGTCCTTCCTGGATTAAATCAAACCCTCCCTCCTCGAGGCAACTGCGCACCATCAAAAAGACAAGCCACAAGGGAAGAAGCAATGCAAGCAACCAATAAATATCTAAATCTACAGTGAACAGCACACCGGGGGATATTTACCGATGTCTCCTCTCCGCGTGTTGAGTTCTGGCTCCAATTCGGCCTCTCGCGCGGGTCCCGTCCCAGGTTCGTTCCCGGGTTTCGGCACCAGTTGTAGTGACCGTCTACTCGACCAGCGAGGAAGAACGACCACCACACCAGGAGTCTTCTCAGATCACGCTTTATTGGAGAGCCTTTTAGTTGTAGGAGAGCTTGGGCGCGAGAGAGCGTGCACCCGAAACACAGCCGCTTATATAGGGAATTCGAACACGGGTCTTTTCTATTGTTGGTCACCTGCCTTTTACCGTCACCAGGTGTCATGGGATTGGCTGGGGACACTACCTGGCTCGCGCACGCGCGCACAGCCCAGGCATCCCGCCAAGCACCGTCTGGAGTGGTAATCCTCAAAACTGCAAGGGAGTGGGCGGAGTCTCGCCTCGGCTCCCTACAATGGACTGACCATTTATAAATAAGTACAAATCCTACCTTTATAATGTATATAAATAGAATGTTTCCTGGGTGGGTACTTGAATTCAAGCCTAGGGACCAGGCCTTACTTTCTTGTCTTCAAGCATGGTGAGCTTCCCCTTCATCCACAGTGCTTCAGAGTTACCCAGGCCTTAAGTTCAAATTCAAAGGTAGGAGAAACGGCGTGAATTCCAAGCCAGGGAGCTATATATATATATATATATATATATATATATATATATATATATATATATATATATATTGCTTTTTTTGCCAAACACGGTCTTGGACTCAGGTCATGGCAACCGTGCCTCAGCTTTCATCACCATAGTCTGGGGTGCTGCCGCTGGAAACACAGCCTATCCTGAGATCCTAGAACTTCAGGCCTTGTGCAGGGGTTGGGGGGGTGGGGGTGGAGAATGCACAGAAAAAAAGTGGCGGGATGGCATTTTTACATTTTCTTCCTTTCCACCGTGGTCATCTGGGTCTGAATGATCCGGCTCCAAAGGATACTTCACCTTGCATTGCTGAAGGCTTGCAGGCTACTGGGGAAGCCATAATCCTGAACAATGATTAGCCAGGCCTATTTCCTGGCGACCAATGGGCCATTAGATGTCCCTTGAGTTTGGGCCAACTCCCTGCAGCCTCTGCCTTACCCTACCTCCAGTTTAACCTTCCCGTTGCCCTACAGATGGAGGCCTGAGAGAAAGCCACTTGGCCACCTATTTCTGGTGGCTGCCAAGGCTTTTGAGAGTCAGTATGTCACATAGAGAGTCATCATCCGCCACATTCTCAGATCTCAGCTTCCTGAGTAGCTAGGATAACAAGCATGAGCCACCAGTGCCCAGTATGTGATGCCTTTTGAAGGCATCTTGGCGAGTCTGTAAAGGAGCCCCAAAGGGCCTGGATAGACCATGACCCAATCAAGGAGCTGGGAGGGGGGAAGGTTGACCTTTTAGCCATTCTGTTCCCCCAAAATTGAAGATGCCAGGTGATGTTGTATGCACCAAACACCTAGGCCAGCAGCCACCAGGCTTAGTGGGGGAAAAGTAGAGAATACCCAAAGACTGTAGTGTTGAAATCTCTGATTTTGCATGCATGTGGTGTGTGTGTGTGTGTGTGTGTGAGAGAGAGAGAGAGAGAGAGAGAGAGAGAGAGAGAGAGAGAGAGAAAGAGAGAGAGAGAGACAGAGAGAGAGACAGAGACAGAGACAGAGAGAGAGAGAGGCAGAGAGAGAGAGAGAGAGAGAGAGAGAGAGAGAGAGAGAGAGAGAGAGAGAGAGAACTCAGGGCCTAGGCTCTATCCCTCTATCCCTGAGTTTTCTTGCTCAAGGCTAGTGCTGTGCCACTTGAGCCACAGCCCCACTTGCTTTTTGATGGTTAATTGTAGGTAAGAGTCTCAAGTACTTTCCTCTCCAGGGTGGCTTTGAATCATAATGGGGGCCCCAGGGAAGCAAGAGTAAACACAACTCACAAGTACTATCCCTATGGTGGGCTACTCTTGCCCCCTGGTGGCCACACGTGGAACATGCGGCCTGGTGCCATTATCCCCTAGAGTTCAATTTGGGGCAGTGACCAGGGCCAAGCTGACTTTTGATCACCCTGATTGCTGATGCCAGAGCAGGTCTGTTCAACCCTAGACCAAGAGAGCTCCAGGAAGCCCAGCTTTCCAGGTTCACAAGGAAGGAAGAGGTCAGCTCCAGGCTGAGTTAAGAGCCTTTTCTCACGGATACCCCAACTTGGCCTTACTTATCACCATAAGACCTGTCAAAGAATAACTCCAAATAAACAAAATTGGAGCTATGCCTTCAAGTGGTAGAGCTCTAGCATTGAACCAAAGAGCTCAGAGACAGAGCACTCAAGCTTTGAGTTCAAGACCCCCAGCTGACCTTACCCCATAAAACATAGGCTGTCTAAATGTGAACTAGTAGGATTTGTGCAGTGTTTCTGAAGAATGGTGATACTGAAGAAAGCACCCTAATTCTGATGACAGCTGAACTTGTGACATACAGCTATGTGCTGAGTTCTTCACAGGGCGCTATTTGCTGGGTCCTTCCCACATGGGGGTTTTGTGCTGAGTCCTCAAGGTGCTGTTTGGTGAGTCATCCCAAAGGGTGTTATGTGCTGAGTCCCTGAGAAGAGTGGGCCGTCTAGGGTTTTTCAAAGGGTGCTGTGTGATGAATCCATTACACAACGCACTGCATGCTGAGTCCTTCAAAAGGTGTGGTGTGCTAATACATCCCAAAGGCTCCTGCTATGTTCTGAGCCCTTGAGAAGAGAGGGATGAGGTGTTTTTGGAGTGCTGTGTGCTGAGTCCTTTACACAGGGTGCTCTGTACTGTCCTTCAAATGGTGCTGTGTGCTGAGTCCTTCCACAGTGTGGTATGTGCTGAGTCCTTCAAAATTGTTCTGTGTGCTGAGTTTTTTGAAGGATGCTGTGCACTGGGTGTTTTACACAGCGTGCTTCAACACAGGGTGTGATGAGTCCCTGGGAAAGAGTGCTATGTGCTGAGTTTTTCAAAGTATGCCATGCACTGAGTCCTTTACCTTGGGGGCTATGGACTCCCTCCTTCAAAGGGTGCTGTGTGCTGAGTAGTCTACACAGCATACTACATGCTGATTCCTTCAAAGGGAGCTATGTGCTGAGTCATTTACACAGGGTGCTTTGTGTTGATTTTGGAAGAGTGCTGTGTGTTGAGTCATTCCAAAGGGTGCTATGTTCTGAGTCCTTGAGTGGTAGTTATCCCCAACACACACACACACACACACACACAAACACAAACACAAATACACAAACGAGTGTCACCATGCACCTGTTTGGTGTGTGGAGTGGAGGGGGATGGAGGGGTGGGGCTGAGGGGAGATTGGATCCATTGAGCAGGTACTGGGGATGGGGGCTAGTGCTTAGCTGAGGTAAGGCTGCAATTGCCATGGTCTAGAAGCCTCAGGGCCCAGTCAGGGCTGCAATTGTGGCCAGGGGTGGGGGACGGGGCCCAGAGGAGGAGGGGGCGGGGCCCAGGAGTGCACTTTATTGGCAGCAATGGCCAGGAGCCCAAGGGGGCAGGGGTCTGTGCTCAAAAGGGGCGGGGTGGCCCAGGAGAGGAGTGTGGGTCCAAGAGAGTGCTGGGAGAAGAGCGAGCTTGAGCACAAGCACTAATGGAAACGGCTTCAGTGGCTGGCGGCTGCTCCAATCATAGCGTGGGTCCTGGCTGGGAGTGCAGAGCATGTGGAGCCTACAAGGCAGGCACATCGCCACACGCAGCCCCTCGGAGACGCCCAGCCATGGTGGCCCTGAATCTGAGGTCCCGGTGCGGGGAGCACGGCAGAGGCAGTGGCTGCTGAGGCAGCGGCGGCCACAGGTTAGGAGGCCACTGAGGCTGTGGTGGTAGTTGAGGAGGAACAGAGTCTGTGTGCAGCCCCACCACTAGCCCGCGCTGCTTTTCAAACATGGCGCTGCTGGCTCGGACCCGCCGAGCTGGTGCACCCCTGGCCTGCTTTTGCCCCTGACTTGATTCCAGCCATCGGCCCTCAGACTCCCGGCCCGCACCCGGAGTCCCAGCCTACAGCTTCTCGCAGCAGCTCACGTGAGTGGCCAACCTGCACTCCCGTACTCCACGACCCCCCCTGTAAACCCCGTCCCCCAATCTACCCTTCCTCCCCACTCTCTCGGACCTGGACCCTTGCCTCTCCCCTCCCAGTCCAGTCCTGCCTGCGCCTCCCCCATGCGCCATAGTATGTCCTGCCTCTGCCAAAAATGCACCCCAAGGGTGGGGTTTGGAGGTGGGTGTCCACCCAGGTATCCCACTCTCATCCCTAGTGGCCAGTGTCCCGGAAAAGGGGAGTTGCAGGGATGGGTGAGGAGAGGGCACCACAGAGCCCCAGGCCTGGAGCAGTGGGAGCCACACAGCCTTTCATCTGCATCCTTTCTCTCCCTGGTGGGAACCTGGGGGATTTAGTCAGAGGTGGGGAGCAGCACCCCACATCTGCCTTCTTAGGTCTTTTCCTTTTTGCTGGGGAGGGGGGTGTTGGATACAGAAGATAGGCCCCCCTTGCTGTGTGAGCCCTTGTCTTCTGTGCTCAGTTACCCTTTCACCTGAGGACATTCCCAGAAGAGCCCACTAGAGAGGTGAGGGCACTGGGGACAAATAGAAGGTGGATATTTGGGAGAAAAACACACCCCCTCTGACACACATACAACTGGCCTGTACCCCCAACCCCAGCTGTCAACAGTTCTGACTGGGTGATCACATTTCCCAGTTCTGCCAGCTTCTTCTAGTGCTCCCAGTCCATCTGGTCTCCTTGTCCTCCCCAAGAATCTGCCAAGTCTCCCAGAAGTATGTAGGCTGGAAGTAGGGAGTCCATCCATGTCTATAGCCTTTAGGACCCCATCAAAGTCCCCAACAACGCCCCCACCCCAGGTCAGATACCTCTCTGGAGGCACCATGACCCCCTGCTTTGTTTTCTGTCCAGGCTCTGAGGAGCCACGTGTCTCAGGACTCCTTCACCCAGAGTCCTAGCCTAGGGTTTTGGTGAATGGGGAGTGAAGGCTGGTTGTTCCCAAGGGGAAGGGTCTGGCCCTGGAGAAAGGGGGAGGCAGGGTAGTTCTACATTATTAGAGCATTGTTCCCCTTGGGTGGTTGCCCCTGGTTCTGACAAGGGAACCCCAGTGCTTGAGCTGGTATATTGCCTAGATGAGAAACCAACAAATTCAGGAGAGGCACTGCTCTGAGTCTGTGTGTATGAGAGAGAGAGAGAGAGAGAGAGAGAGAGAGAGAGAGAGAGAGAGAGAGAGAGAGAGAGAGAGAGAGAGAGAGAGAGAGAGAGAGAGAGAGAGAGAGAGAGAGACAGAGACAGAGACAGAGACAGAGACAGAGAGAGAGAGAGAGAGACAGAGAGAGAGAGAGACAGAGACAGAGACAGAGAGAGAGACAGAGACAGAGAGAGACAGAGACAGAGAGAGATCATCTTTCTCATTGTACAGTCAGCATGTCTAAAAAGAGCAAAAGCATTTTTTTTGGGGGGTTCTGGTTGTGGGATCTGAACTCTGGGCCTGTGCCCTGTCCCTCAGGTCTTGAGCTCAAGCTAGCACTCTACCACTTGAGCCACAGCACCACTTCCGACTTTTTCTTTTTGCTCACGTGGTGCTGAGGAATCGAACTCAGGGCCTCGTGCATGCAAGGAAAGCGCTCTACCACACAGTCAACTTTCTAGCCCAAGCGAAAGCATTTTATTTGTGGGCATGTGTGTATTTGTTGTTCTTTTTTCATTTATGCCCAGTATGAGCCCAGCCACAATTTTAGTTTTCTCTTTCACAGTGTCATGGCTCCTTTAGAGAAGGTTTCAATAGATATTCCTTCCCACCACTTTCTCCCCCTTTCCTGCAGCCCAAAGTAACTGCTGGGCCTGCGTGGGTCTCTTCTAGGAGGCCTGTGTGAACCGCAGACCAGCGTGGATACCTGCCCTTCTGTCTTTAGCCAGAAGGCTCATGAGGCTACTGTGACCACAGCCACACTCTTCCAGCCAGAGAGTCTGCTCTCATGTGTATAGTTGGAGCTAATTCAAAGTTGGGAATGTGTCTGCCAAACATAAATAGGGAAGGAGATAGGGGGAGTAGGACAGGGGCTGTGAAGCTACGAGGGTCTAGAAAGTGATGAATGGTGTGACATGGCAGATGGTTCACCACGACCGAGGATGAGAGGGGAATCTTACGCAGGGCATTGATGGTGTCCATGGGCATCAGAGCAGGGGGCGTTGGGCTGCCAATGTTGGCATGGATTTCCTCCCAGGGCAGTGCACTGGTGGGCAGTCCTCCCTGGAGTCCTGCAGACTCCAATCTGTGTCCCTCCTGAGCTGTTTCCAGCTGGGCAATGGTAGGCAAGTGTGTTCCCCCTGCTGGAGCCTGCTTGGGATCAGGACATGGCAGTTAGCTAAGGCTCTCTGAATGCCATTTTCTGTAACCTGCTGTAGGCTGTCTGGAAGGAAAAGGGGACTACTGATTTTGGAACTCATTAAGTTTGATTGGGACAAGTGAAATGCCAGCTTTTCCAGGTTTTTTTCTTGAAGCTGACAATTTCTACTAACGCCGGGGATTCTGGGTCAAATTAGATGGACCATTTCAGCCACCAAACAATGACTTTCAAAGCAGCACAGGCAGAGTTTCCGAGCCAGATGGTTTCCTGCTACGAACGTCGTGCCTTGACTACCTTTCTCCAGCAGGTGCTGATTATCCCCCGGCTCTCTCTAGGGTGACCACCACAGTTGAGGATGTCTTGGGGAGCAGAGATTGTGACCTCACCATCCACAGCCAGCCAGCTGAGAGCAGAGAATTCCCAGCACCTGCACTGGAATCTGGGAGATTCAGAGACCTAGGATGCCTCAAGGATCCTTTCTCTGCAACATGAAACTTGGGGGCCGGATATAGTGGACCATCCTGTCTGCCCCAGGGAGTGGAGAGGAGGTCCCTTGAGCCTGGTGTTTACTTCTCAGCAACCTTGTTCACACCTGAGTGGGGAATGGAGTGCCACAGAGCTGGTCAGTGGCTGGACAGAGATCTTTAAGAAGATAAGCATCCCAGAGGCCCTGGAATCCAGGGAGGACATCATGGCTCATGTCCTTGGAACCAAAACAGTTAAGTGCGGTGGCACCAGGAGGGTGGGAAGAGGGAGGAGGAAGAACTGTTGGAGAGCTACATCAGGCTTTGCCCCCACCCAGGATGCTTACCTGAATTAGACGGGACTTTTCTGTAGTATTGTCATAGACAGATGTTCATTTATTTATCCAACAAACCGTTATAGTGTGTGCCAAGCCTGGGGGAGGGGGGGATCATACAGGATGAAAGGTTCCAATGCTGGTTCCACAGCACATGAAGAAATCTTGGTTTGAGCTGGATACCATTGCTTCACTCCTGTCATCCTAGCTACTTAGGAGGCTGAGATGGGAGGATTGAGGCTTAAAGCCCATGCAGGAAATCCTATAAGACTCTTATCTCCAACTAACTACCAAAAAGAAAATGCCAGAAGTGGATGAGTGGCTCAAGCCATAGACTGTTGGCCTTGAGTAAAAAGGCTCATGGACAATACCCAGTCTCTGATTTTAAGGCCCAGGAGTGACACGAATAGAGTAAAGAGAAAGGAGTTAAGGATGGAGGGAGAAAAGGAGGAAAGGAAGGAAGAAGGGATCATGCAGGCCTTGGTTTGGAGTTCTTGGATCAAGGGAGCCAACCATTCACAATCTCTGTGGGGATATTTTCAGAGCCTAAAGCCAGTATGTAGGAGCAAGCCACTGTTCGCTCAGCAACTTCATGGCATCCAGGATCTGAGTGGTTGCTGACTGCAGAGGGAAACAGCCTGGGGTAGACCCTAGTGCCCAGGGTGGGCCATGGAGTTTCAATCTCCCCTGGCTCACTGAGTTTATTTTCTGATCAGATAAGAAGAAAGTGTCCAAAGGCTAGGGAGGATAGGGAGAGGGAGTGTCCAAAGGGGGGTGGCAAGGGATAAGCAGGAAGATGAAGAGGGAGGACAATCTCAGATCAGGTGTGTCAGGCCATTGAAGCCATGACCTCACCTGATAACCTAGACCATCAGTGATAGAGCTTTCGACCCAGCCACATGGCTATTAAAAGTCCTGGCACTCTGAGTTCACCGTTGACGACCTTGCTGTCATCCACTGCAGTATGCCTGTGCAGTACATCCTTGGGGACTGGAATTTTTGCTGGGTCAATCTTAAGATGACACCCCCAGAGCTCATTCCTCGATCAGAGACAGAGGTAACCAGGCCACTGGCACAGGACAGCCTGTGAGGGCAGGAGTCAGATCCGTGTTGCCCCCAGACTTCTTCTAGGGGACTCTAGGGCCCCGTGACTGCCATTCTCAGAGGTAGAGGTGGGTCTCCTTGCTGGCTCAGCCTTTAGTCTAGAGGGCATATGTGGGATTTAGAGAAGGTCGACTGAAGGTCGAGGCTGGTGAGAAAACCAGAGGCACTGGGCTCTGAGCAGGGTTGTTTCTTTGAGGATACTCAAACCCAGGAATATTGCTGAGATGGATCAGCCCTTTTCTCCTTCCCAAGAGAGAGGGACCTAGAGCCCTCCAGTCTGCATTCCTTGGCTGAGAAATTCATTCATTCCCATATCCTTTGGTTGGATAACTAGATCTCACCTGACTGCCCAGTGTCAAGGCAGGATAGTGAGAGTTCTTGAGTCTTTGATGAGGTCACGGGATTCTCAGTATGAGATTGTACTTGAATGTCCTGACTTGGTGCATGGTCAGTCCCATTTAAGACTGCCATGACCTAGGACATAGAATCTAGAGACACAGAGCAGGATGGTGTCTATTCTGTGAGTCTGGAGTATTATGTGTGAGCTTTGAGCTCCCGTGTGCTCACCTTCTTCCCTTTTTTGAGTAGGTCTATGCTAGAAAAAGCTTAAAACTAGGGCCTGGGTCCCATCCCTTGTTTCATGCTCAAAGCTAGCACTCTACCATTTGAGCCAGAGCTCCATTTGCAATGTTTTTGGGTGTTTAATTGGAGATAAGAGTTCTCAATGACTTTGCTGCCAAGAGTGACATTCAATTGCAGTCATCAGATCTCAGTCTCCTGAGGGGATAGGATGACAGGCATGGAAAAGCATCTTTGGCTGGGTGCCAGTGGCTCATGGCTGTCATCCTAAGTACTCAGGAGCTGAATCTTAGGATCATGAGTAAAATCCAGCTTGGGCAGGAAAGACCCTCAACTCTTGTCTCCAAGCACCAGAAAACCGGAAGTGGTGCTGTGGCTCAAGTAGTAGAGTGCTGGACTTGCGCTGAAGAGGTCAGGGATAGAACCCAGGCCCAGAGTTCAAGCCCCACAACCAACAAAAAGAAAAAAAGTAAAACATCTTTGCCTGAAAAGGATGGTGGAGGTGTGTTTGTGTACGTGTGTCATCACTTTAGATGGATTGTCCCAACTCTTAGTTCACGGCAGCCGATTCTTCACCACAGGTGAAGCTCTGGGTTGGATGTCGACCATCAGCCCTCAGTCTCCTCACGGGACAGTTGTGAGGAAATAAGGAGGGATCTTCAGAGCAGTGCCAGGCACAGAGGGAGCAGGTGTCAGATACAGTTCTCAACAATTCTGTGATTATATGACAGGAAGTTACCAGAAAGGACTCAGATGGGGTCTGTTTTTAATAGTGCAACAGGTGTGGGAATATGAAACAAAACATGTCTGTCTTTCATCATTACCCCATTCCCATGAGGAAGGGGATCCTTCACTGTATTCAGTCTTGCAGCTGGGGAAAATGAGTCATAGTGAAGCCAGGTGAACTACTCATGACCCCCAGCTGACAGGAAGCTTGGCCTGATTTACCTGCCATGCTTCCTAGGACAGTGGGTGTTATTCAGTCCACTTCTTGTCGTGCAAAGTCCACTTCTTGTCATTTGTGGGGTTTGAATTCTGGATCTGGATGCTGTCCCTGAGCTCCTCAGATCAAGGATAGCGCTCTACCACATGAGCCACCACATCACTTCCGGTTTTCTGTTGGTTCTTTGAGGATAAGTGTCTCACAGATCTTCCTGCCAGGGCCAGCTATGAGCCATGATCTTCACATCTCAGCCTCCTGTGTAGGTAGGATTATAGGCCTGAGCCACTGGCACCTGGCTTAAATGTAATTCTGGTACTCTCTCTCTCTCTCTCTCTCTCTCTCTCTCTCTCTCTCTCTCTCTTTCTCTCTCCCTCTCCCTCTCTCTTCCCCTCCCCCCTCTCTCTCCCTCTCCTTCTCTTTCTCTTTCTCCCTCTCTCTTTCTCTCTCTCAGGAACTGGTTGAATGTGTGCTGGAGGAGGTAGCCCAGCATCCCCATGTGGCTGGAACCCACAGTGACCCTCTCATTCTGGGGGTGGGCTGTGATTCAGGAGTTGTTTTGCTCAGCCTGTTGAACCAGCTTCATGAGGTAAGCCCCTCCATGCCCCGGCTAGACCATGACAGTTATTCATTGTCTATCTCATGAGTCATTCCCCACATCCCTCTGCTACACCATTGAAGGAAAGTGCATGAGAAGGTGTCAACTTGTCCCCCTGCCCAGCACAATCCCGGGCCTCTGACCTATACCCCCACTTATCTGACAAGACCCTGGCTATAAGACAATAAAAACACTCTGTGTGTACTACCCTTTGCTGGAGAGTGTCATTTTGGTTAGGGGGGAGGGGTTCAGAGGAAATACCCCAGACCTGACACCTTCCAGGGGACATTTGTTCTTGTGACAGAGCCAAGTCATTGCTGTGGATAAGGATAAAGCCTCCATCAGACTGACCCAGAACAATGCTCAAAGATAGGTAGGCTGTTGAAGTATCAAACCCACTCATGTCTGCTTCCTACTCCCACAAAGGAGGTGTAGTGTGGGTGGCCCGGCCCTGGGCCTAAGGGATTATAAATGGATGGTGGCAGTCAGGAGCTCATGGCTCCGACCCATCATCCTGGCTCTTTGGGAGGCTGAGGTCTGATGGTTGTGACTCAGAGCAGCCCGGGCAAGAAAGTCCATGAGATTCTTATCTCCCATAAACTACCTCCCTCTCCAAACCCACACATAATCCAGATGTGCTGTGTCTCAAGTGGTAGAGCCTCAGCCTTGAACAAAAGAAGCTCAGGGATAACACGCAGGCCTTGAATCCAAGTCCTAGGACTAACACAATCATAAAATAAATGAACAGTGTACACCTTTTATCTGACTATGAAGAAAGATGGATACAGTCTTCTGCTGGTACTTGTAGCCAAAGGTAAGGGGCTCCCCTTGTTGTTCCCCTAAACCTCTCCTTTTCTCCTTTATCTGTCCAGGCTTAGGCTGCAGGACAGAATTCCGATCATCCCCCTGGATGTGACCTTAGGTACCCTGCCCCCCCCCTTCCTTGGGGTCAGGATCCTGGATGCACTCCCTACTAGGAGGATGAGGCACCGCAGAGATGAGGGTAGGTATTCTGGACACTTTTACACACACACACACACACACATACACACACACACACATACAAACACATACGAACACACAAACACCCCTAAGCCAACTCAGACTAGCCTTTTTCAAAGACACTTTATCTCCTTGGATTAACTGACCTAGGAGAGAGTTTTGATCCCCTGTAACTGATTATTTTAAATTGGGCTTGCTAGTTGACAGGAGATAAACAGGAGCAAAACAAAAAGCCTTTGGTGCCCATCACCTGAGGCTCAGGCTCATGCCTGTCATCTGGCTACTCAGGAGGCTGAGATCTGAGGATCACAGCTTGAAGCCAGCCATAAGCTGGAAAGCCCGTGGGACTCTACTTTCCATGGAACCACCAAAAAGCTAGAAGTGCAGCTGTGGCTCAAGTAGTAGAGCACCAGCCTTGAACAATAAAACTCAGAGAGACAGCTCCCAGATCCTCAGCTCAAGCCCACATGGAGAAATGGCCCCATCTTATGGCCCACAGATTGCCCTGGCCACGAGCCCCCACTCATGGAGTGTGATACAACACCTGTCCCTGGGTGGTGTATCAGGGCCTTCAGAAATCCAGTGATGGAATCCACGCCTTTCCCTTCGTGCACTATCAACCCACACTGGCTGGAAGGCAGAGCCTGACAAGGCTGGCAGCTCTGCCAAGGTGATCAGAATGGTCTTCTTGGAGGCAGCACTTGAAAAGGGGGTCTCACTTAACAAGGAGGATCTGCCCGGAAGCACAGAGAGCAAAAGTGCTGAATATGATGGACAACACAGCAGAGCATGCTCATTTCCAGCCAGGGCTGCTGGTGAGAGACTCGGTATAGATGTGTGACTTGGTATAGATGTGTGAGACTGTCCCGAGATAGGTCTAAGGGGTCATAGAAGAACAGCTATCCAGGGCCGGGTTTGTATCTTAGAAGTAGAGGGCTCACCTAGCACGCAGGAAAGCACAGGTTGGATTCCAAGGTCCTGCATACACAGAAAAAGCTGGAAGTGGCACCACGGCTCAGGTGAAAGAGCACTCCCCTTGAGACAAAGAAAGTCGGGGACATCGCTGGGCCCCAATGTCAGGCCCCAGGGCTGTCACCATAAAACAGTTCTCTCAGGGACCTTGGTGACAGGTGGATGGCTATGCCCTGAAGCTCTCAGTAGATCCATCTGTGCTTTGTGTCTCCTTTGACAGAGGGGAGATGGATACTCCTTTTGCCCTGGGCACCCCTGGGCCCGGTTATCAGCAACCCTCCCAAGGTCTTCCACCGGGACATGGAGCAGGTGGCCCTAGAAATCCTCAGGTATCGGTTGGGTGGGGCAGGAGGATATAGGGCAGGCCCCAGAACTCCTTGTGGGTCTGATCTGCCCTGGAAGACCAGGCAATCAGGAGGAGGCAGATGGGAGCTTAGAGAGAGCTAGTGATGTGAGGGGGCCCTTTAATCCCCATGGCCCCACCCAGATTCTGAGCCTTCCTTTGCTGTCCCTGAGGGAGGTAGAGGGGTGTCTAGGTGGTAGCTTCTAGGAGGAGTAGGTGGAAATTCTGAAGGACTAGACACCTTAAGCCAGTCGCTCACCCCTCTTCTCCCACACCTGTCATCCTGGCCACTCGGGAGGCTGAGATCCAGAGGATCTCATTTCCCAACCCAGGCAAGAAAGTACCATGAGAGGCTCATCTCCAATCCAACTGGAAGTGGCACTCTGGCTCAAGTGGTAGAGTACTGGCCTTGAAGAAAAATCGACCTCAGGGACAGTATCCAAACCCTGAGTTCAAGCCCCTCAACCAAGAAAGAAGAAAAATAAAAGAAAACAAAAAAAAAACAGGAAAGAAAGAAAGGCATCCCTTCCTTGCTTGCAAGAAATGTTGAAGCAGTGGGGTTGCTATGGTTGGGAGACCAGATGCTGGCCTCCCTGGGTTTGCTCCAGTATGAAGCTGTAACAGGGTGGGTGGTGCCTTACCAAGAACTCCAGAGGTTGTGGCCTGTGGCAGGCAGGGAGTGGGTGAATGGGAGCAGGCGTGGGATGGCAGTGTCAATTATATGCTCTCCATTCATGGTTTTGGATGCTGGTGACAAAGTCTGAAGTGTAGGGTTACATGTGGTTTATGTCTTGATGAGTTGGGTTTTCCCTTGGTATTAGAAGGTGGCTGAAGCCGGTCGTTGCCCGTGGCTCACAACTGTCATCCCAGCTACTCATGAGGCTGAGATCTGAGGATCATGGTTCAAAGCCAGCTTGGGCAGGAAAATGTGTTTGACTTTATCTCCAGTGAACCACTAGAAAGCCAGAAGTGGTACTGTGGCTTCAGTGGTAGAGCGCCCACCTTCAGCTCAAGAGCTAAGGGACTGTGTGCAGGCCCAGAGTTCAAACCCCATGACTGACAACCAAAAATAATGTAGCTGAGTTTTCTGCATAGTGGTATGTACATTTAGGAAATACCAAGATGTGTTATGAGCCATTCCAGATGTGTGAGATGTCCTCAGTTTTGTCTACACTTGGTCTGAGGATGGTAGTGCCATCTTCTTGGGTGTGGGATGTTCAGGGTGCTCAGGGACTGCTGAGGCCTTGGGCTGTGTGTGTGTTTGTGTGTGTATTTTTCCTTCGTCTCTCTCTGTCTCCTTCCTGGGTGCCTGTCTGCCTCTTTCTGACCTTGGATGGTGCCCCTCCTCCACACTGACCTTGCCCTTTAGCCCGCTATCAGGGTCTACAATGAGTCCTAAATTGCCAGAGGCCTGCATTCCAGTTTTTCTTTGGGGCCCAAGTCCGGCCTGTCCAAATCTTTGGGCACCTCCAGGGGATTCTGGATTCTGGATCAGCATGGCCAGCTAGCATAGGGTCTCTCCTGCCTCTGGGAGGCCTCAGTCATGCGATGTCTTGCCTTTTCCTCAGCTGGGTCTCTGGCTGCACGTCCCTCCCTGCACGCTGGCAGTAGAGTGGGGGATGGAAGTTTTCCGGTGGCTCTGGCCAACTCGAGCTTGATAGCTGACTGAAGGCCATCCAAGCAAGGAGGATCCGGGGCTACATGTGAGGTGAGGCCAAGGTGGCTTGGAAGTATCCGTCAGTGTCTAGGAAATGTCAACATACCTTGTCACAGGAAAGTCTATTTCCCCCTCCCCCTCCCCACAGCTTGGCTGCTCAGGTCCTTCTAGAGAATTCTAGATGCCCAGAATACAGATGCACACATTTAGATTCTAGGTCCAGGGAACTGGGGCATGAGAGACTAGTATGGCCAATACCTCAATGTTCTGGGTCATTAGCCTTGACCTGGCTATGCCCCCCTTGTTGTACGTTCACTCCTTTTTTTTTTAATTTTTTTATTGTAAAGATACTATACAGAGGGTTACAGTTACATGAGTGAGGTAATGAGTACACTTCCTCTTGAACATTGTTACCCCCTCTATTATTTTCCCCCTACCATCCCTTCCCTTCCCTCCCTCCCTTCCCCGAGGTTCTTTTTTTTTTTTTTTTGATTGTGATTAAGTGATTACATAATTTCCGGAAATTCACAGTATTGTGGAATAATGATGCTCATTTAAAGTCACAAGTTCATTCTAACTTTCCTGGAGCAAATTGTCTATCACAGTCTGTAATATATAACGGTGCTCACATGTTATATACCATATATGTGATCAGCAGCATGGGGATATTTGGTTGGGGTTCAACCAGTTGAGTGGGAGTTATTTGTTTCTTAAGTCCTGTTAGTTTTGTCATATCACCTAACATTTTGGATTTAGCATCCACTTATCAGGGAGACCATGTACTGTTTGTCTCTTCGTTCTTGGCTTACCTCGCTCAACATGATTCCTTCTAGCTCCATCCATTTCCCTGCAAATGCCATTATTTTGTCATTTCCAATGGCTGCATAATATTCCATTGTGTATAGATACCACAATTTTTGGATCCATTCATCTGTGGTGGGGCATCTAGGTTGTTTCCATAACCTAGCTATTGCGAACAGTGCTGCAATAAACATGGAGGTGCATGTGTCCTTGTATATTGGTTCCTGTTGTTCAGGGTAGATGCCTAGAAGTGGTATGACTGGGTCGTAAGGGAGGTCAATCTTTAGCTTTCTAAGGACCCTCCAGACTGCTTTCCAAAGTGGTTGTATAAGTGTACATTCCCACCAGCAGTGTAATAGCGTTCCTCGTTCTCCACATCCCCTCCAGCATTTGTTGTTGGCTGATTTGTGGATGTGGGACATTCTGACTGGGGTAAGGTGGTATCTCAGGGTTGTCTTTATTTGCATTTCCTTCACCACCAGAGATGATGAACATTTCCTCATGTGTTTCTTTGCCATTTTTATTTCTTCATTTGAGAAGTCCCTCTTTAGTTCCCTTGCCCATTTAGTAATTGGTTTGTTAGGTTTGGGAGGGATTAGTTTCTTGAGTTCCCTTTATATACAGGATGTTAACCCCTTGTCTGATATATTGCTGGTAAATATTTTTTCCCAATTAGTTGGTTGTCTTTCTAGCTTGGTTGCGATAGCTTTATCTGTGCAGAAGCTTTTTATTTTAAGGTAGTCCCATTTGTCGAGTCTCTCTCCAACTTGTTGTGACCCTGGGACTCTGTTCAGGAAGTTCCTTCCTGTGCCTATTAGTTCAAGTGTCCCTCCTACTCTGTCCTGCAGTAGTTTCAGAGATTCAGGTTTAATGTTAAGGTCTTTAATCCATTTTGAGTTGATGTTGGTGCATGGTGATAGGCTGGGGTCCACTTTTAGTTTTCTGCATGTGGCTGCCCAGTTTTCCCAGCACCAGCGGTTGAAGAGGCTGTGTTTCTTCCATTGTATGTCTTTGGCTCCTTTGTCGAATATCAGCTGGCTGTAGGCCTGTGGATTTATTTCTGGATCTTCTATTCTGTTCCATTGGTCTTTGGGTCTGTTTTTGTGCCAGTACCATGCTATCTTTGTTATTATAGCTCTGTAGTAGAGTTTGAAGTTCGGCATGGATAGCCCTCCCATATTGTCTTTATGCCCTAGAATTGTTTTGGCTATTCTAGGTCTTTTGTTGTTCCATATGAATTTTTGGACTGTTTTCTGTATTTCAGTGATGTACGTCATTGGGATTTTAATAGGAATTGCGTTGAATTTGTATATTAGTTTTGGAAGTATTACCATCTTTACTATATTAAGTCGGCCTATCCAGGAGCATGGGAGGTCTTTCCATTTCCTAGTGTCTTCTGCAATTTCTTTCTTTAACTTTTTATAGTTCTCATTAAATAGTTCTTTTACATCTTTGGTCAGGTTAATTCCTAAATATTTTATTTTTTGGGAGGTTATTGTGAATGGGGTTGCTCCCTTTATTTCCCTCTCTTCCTGTACATTATCAGTGTATGGGAAGGCAACTGATTTTTGTGGGTTTATTTTGTATCCTGCTATTTTGCCGAAGTGATTTATGATTTCTAAGAGTTTGAGGATGGAGTTTTTGGGATCGTGGAGGTATAGTATCATGTCGTCTGCAAAAAGGGATAGTTTAACTTCTTCTTTCCCTATGTGGATCCCTTTAATGTCTTTTTCTTGCCTTATTGCCCTGGCTAAGGGTTCTAGGACTATATTGAAGAGGAGTGGAGACAGTGGGCATCCTTGCCTTGTTCCTGATTTTAGGAGAATTGGTTGTAGTTTTTCCCTATTAAGTATAATATTGGCTATTGGTCTGTCATAAATGGCTTTTATTGTTTTTAGAAGTGTTCCTTCTATTCCTATTTTCTCCAGAGCTTTTAGCATGAATGTATGTTGAATTTTGTCAAAGGCCTTTTCTGCATCTGTGGCGATAATCATGTGATTCTTGACCTTGGCTCTGTTGATATGTTGAATTACATTTATTGACTTACGTATGATAAACCATCCCTGTGTCTCTGGGATGAAGCCTACCTGGTCATAGTGAATTATTTTTTTATGTGTTTCTGGATTCTGTTAGCTAGAATCTTGTTAAGGATCTTTGCATCTGTGTTCATCAAGGAGATTGGCCTGTAATTCTCCTTTTTGGTTGGGTCTTTGCCTGGTTTGGGGATGAGTGTGATATTGGCTTCGTAGAATGAGTTTGGGATAGCTCCCTCCTTCTCTATTTCTCTGAAGAGCTTGAGGAGTATGGGTATTAGTTCTTGTTTAAAGGTCTTATAGAATTCTGCTGTGAATCCATCTGGTCCTGGGCTTGTTTTTGTTGGAAGACTTTTGATAGCTTCCTGTATCTCATTATAGGATATTGGCTTATTTAATTGGTTAACTTCTTCTTTGCTCAGTTTGGGCAACTTGTATTTCTCTAAAAATGCATCCATTTCTGCCCGATTTTCTTCCTTTAGAGAGTATAGCTTTTGAAAGTAGTCTGTTAGAATTATTTGGATATCTTGAGTACGTGTTGTGATGTTTCTCGTGGCATCCCTAATCCTATTAATATGGGTTTCCTCTCTTCTTTTTTAAATTAATCTAGCCAATGGGCCATCAATTTTGTTTATTTTTTCAAAGAACCAGCTTTTTGTTTGGTTTATTTTGGTTATGGTTTTCTGATTTTCTAATTGGTTAATCTCTGCTTTTAATTTGGTTATCTGGCTTCGTCTAGTAGCTTTAGGTCCCATTTTTTCTTGTTTTTCTAGCTGTTTTAATTGCAACATGAGATTATTTACTTGGTCTGTCTCCATTCTCTTGATGTGGGCACTGAGGGCAATAAATTTGCCCCTCAGGACTGCTTTTGCTGTGTCCCACAAGTTTCTTTGTGAGGTGTTTTCATTTTCATTGAGTTGTAGGAAATGCTTTATTTCTTCTCTGATCTCTTCTGTTATCCAGGCATTGTAAAGGAGTGTGCTGTTCAATTTCCATGTATTGGAGAAATTTCTGCGGTATGCTTTGTTATTGAGAGCTAGCTTGATTCCACTGTGGTCAGATAGGATACAGGGGATTATGTCGATCCCTTTGTATTTGCTTAAAGTTCCTTGCATGAACTATGATATGGTCTATTTTGGAGAAAGTTCTGTGAGCTGCTGAGAAGAATGTGTACTGTGTTGTTTTAGGGTGAAATACTTGGTAGGTGTCAGTTAATTCCGCTTGGAGTATGGCCTCTCTTAATTCGGTGGCTTCTTTGCCAATCCTCTGTTTGGTAGACCTGTCCTTTGGTGAGAGTGGTGTGTTAAAGTCTCCTAGTATTATCGTATTGGGATCTATTTTCTTCTGTAAGTTTGAGAGCATTTGTTTGACATATCTGGTTGCACCAATATTTGGGGCATATAAGTTGATGATGGTTATATCCTCCTCTTGGATTGTTCCCTTTATTAATATGTAGTGTCCATCCTTGTCTTTCTGTACTGATTTTAATGAAAAGTTTATTTTGTCAGATATCAGGATAGCTACACCTGCTTTCTTACTGGGGGCGTTTGATTGGTAGATCCTTTTCCACCCCTTCACTCTGAGTTTGTTTGTATGTTTGGCTGAGAGGTGGGTCTCCTGAAGGCAACAGATGGATGGGTCTTGTTTTCTGATCCAGTCCTCAGTTCGTTTTCTTTTAATTGGCGAATTCAGCCCATTTATATTAAGAGAAAGTATAGAGAGATGCATTGTTGTCCCTGCCATTCCGTTTTCCTAAGTTTTTCTTCTTTCCTTTCCTCCTGTGCTTGCTCAGTTAGACTTTGAGTAATGCCTGTTTGGGGCAGGCCCCAGTTCCTGGTTGCTTTCTTCAGGTTGTGTCCCCCCTCTTAGAATTCTTTGTAATGCTAAGTTCACTTCTTAATCCAGTGCTGGCCCCACACCGACCACTTGTGGCAGTGCTGTGAAAGTGGCAGGAGTGGAAGTGAGATCCAGGGTGCCCAAAATCTGGATTTATGGCCTGATTGGGGGTGGAGTGGGGGCAAAGGGTGTCTTAAAAAAATCTTAGAGCTGGAACTCAGGGCCTAGGCACTGTCCTTGAGCTTCCATTGCTCAAAGCTAACACTCTACCACTTGAACCACAGCTCACCTTTCATCTTTTTTAGTAGTTTAGTGGAGAGAAGAGTCTCACAGACTTTCCTGCCTGGGCTGGCTTCAAGCTGCCATCCTAAGAGCTCAGCTTCTTACGTAGCTAGGATTGCTGGTATAAGACATTGGGACCTACTAAGGATGTTTTTGTGTGTGCTTTGTGTGTGTGTGTGTGTGTGTGTGTGTGTGTGTGTGTGTGTGTGTGTGTGTGTGTGTGTGTGTGAATTTACTGGGGCTTGAACTCAGAGCCTAGGTGGTATCCTTTAGCTTGTTTACATAAGATTGGTGTTCTACCACTTGAACTACAGTACACTTCAGCTCCCAGAAGCCCCTGACTATGTGGAGAGCATAAAGCTCAAACCTGATCATATTTCTTTGACCTCAGGGAAGAATATGACTCCTTTGCAGCCTGGAGGAGTAGGGGTGGATTAGGAGTGATAACTGTAGATGGGTGCTAGGCTGGTAGAGAGGTACTCTGTCTTTTGCCAAGAAGGATAGTGATAGCTCAAGCTCTCATTTTCCTAGCTATTCAGGAGGCTGAGATCTGGGCCAGGAGGGGCAAAAGCTGCAAGATGGCACGGCAGGTAATGCCTGCTCATGCAGGGATCACAAGAGTGCAAATCTGTCAGGCACACCTCGGGGGAGGGGATATTGAGTTGGGCTCATGAAAGACTTGTGTGCTTACAAATCCACAGCCAGCTAGCTGCTACTTCTAGCAGCAACCTGGAGTCCCAGGACTCAGAGCCCTTCTTTCCTCACCAGTGTTTGGGGGCAAATGAAGGTCTGCAATCATGGGCCAACTACAAAGGAGCATTTGAAGTGTTCTTTTCCTTGGTCCTGTGGCCCCATGCATGGATGGAAGGGCGGGTTCCCTGGAACTTACTGCCTTGGCCCAGACCCCTCAGCCCAAGAAAGACTTAGGGAGAAACCACATGATCTGGCTTGAGAGTTTACTATGACTATGCCTCAGGACTTCCCCCAGTTCTGACTCAGCTCATCATTACCACCTTCCTGTGTGTGTGGGTGCATCTTGGTACTAGGGCTTGAACTCAGGTCCTGGGCTCTGTCCCTCAGTTTTTTTTCATTCAAGGCTAGCACTCTACCACTTGGGTCCCAGAAGAATATGTCTCACCAGGCTCACTTTTTTTTTTTTTTTTTTTTGCCTGTCATCAGGCTTGAACTCAGGGTCTGGGCATGCTCCTGAGCTTCTTTTGCTCAAGGCTAGCCCCAGTGCCACTTTTGTCTTTCTTTGTTTCTGTGGTACTGAGAAATCGAACCCAGAGCTTTGTGCGTGCTAGGTAAGCACTCTACCGCTAAGCCACATTCGCAGCCCAAGGCTGAATTGTAACAGGAGTTATGAGGGTGGGATTTATTGGCTTACCCCATTTGGCATAGAAATCGCTGACTATTTCATATCTTTGCCGAGATTTGGGACCAGTCTGTGACTCGGCAATGAGCAATGATGAATGAATGAGAGCCACCAGACCCCACAGTTCTAGGCTCACATACTACAGAAGGATAGAGAATATAGATCCAGAACCTTCGACCATTCCTACAGCCTAGGAACTCTGAGGGCTTGTCCCAGCTTGCCCAAGTTGGGTGGGCTGAGCATGGACAACCTGCTGAATGCCCATCATCCATCCATACACAGAGACATGGAGTTACTGCTGCCTTTTTTTGGACAGGGGGCAGGTCTGGGGTTGAACTATGAACCTAGGCCCTGTCCCTGAGTTCCTTTTGCTCAAGGGCAGTTACTCTGCAACTTGAGTCACGATCCCACTCATGTTTTTTTTTTTTCCCTGTGATCTCTTAGAAATAAGTGTCGCCTACTTTCCTGCCCTGGCTGAATTCAAGTTGGCATTCTCTACATCTCAGCCTCCTGAGGAGCTAGGATTACAGGCAGAAGCCACTGACACCTAGCTTTCTTTTCTTGTTCTTTTTTAACCATGATAATCTGAAATCTTCACCGTGTCATTCCAATGGTTTGCATACGATGTAAACAACCCTGGAGTTCGATTGCTAGGATTGCCACCCACAAATGGAGGGAGATCCTGACAAACTCATTCTTATTCGTGTGAATGCTAATGAAATATTATAAAAGTAATAATTAAATTTGCAGTTAATTCATGATTCTATTTTAGAATGCCACACAAATATTATTGGATTTATATCTTCCATTCTAGCATCATGGTATGATTCCCCTAATTGAAGGATTTTGACTAATTTTTAAGTAATGTGTATATAAGTATTCAACCATGATACTTCATTAAATGGTGGCATAATGTAATAACTAATAATCGATAATTATATATATAATTTAATATCATCACATTCCCTCTCTCTCAGTATATATCTATATCTATATACATACATATACACACACACATATATACATATACATATCTATTAATGTATATATTGGGCACTACTGTGGCTTGATCAAAGGTCTTCAGAATTTCCTGGCAGCTCTGTTTTCTGGAGGCTGGTGTGCTAAGACTGTGACCCCATTTATGGATTGGGCATTGTAGGCCATGAGTTGAAATCCCAGCATGGCCAAATATTTATTTGTGGAGTAAGAAGCCAACTTTGACACATTTTTTTTCCTTTTGTGTCAAAGTCCTGGGTCTCAGTATAATGTATAATCCATATGCAAATATAATCTAGGTGATATGATGTAATAAATGAAGTGTTATATGTGTAACAATACTAAATAAATAAGGGTAGTAAACGTCATACGCAGTAAACCCATGTATGTAAATAGATCTCACATATGAATATTATTTTTTCCAGTGCTGAGGCTTGAATTCAGGCCCTGGGACCTGATTTGAATTTCTTATCTTCAAGGACAATGCCACAGAGTTACCCAGGCCCTGAGTGAAAATCCCAGGCCTGCCAGAAAAATGGTGTAAATTCCAAGCCAGGGCCTTATTATTTATTTATTTATTTATTTATTTTATTTTATTTTATTTTTTTGGCCAAGCACTTAGGTCTTGGCACCTCTGCCACAGCTGACCCTGGGATCCTAGGACCCAAGTTCAAATCTGAGGCTGGCAAAAAAAAAAAAAAAAATAAGGAGAAGGATAAAACAGAAGTTCAAGGAGGTGGTTTTACTAATTTTTTTCCTTTGTGTTGTGACCATCCTGGGTCTAAATGACAAGGCCCAGAAAGTGCACATGACCTTGCATTGCTGATGTTTGGCGGGCTATTAGGGAAGCCATAGCCAAAACTGGCAACCTAGGCCTGGAGGTCAAATCCCAGGACTGCCACTAATGAATGGTGGGAGGTTCAAAGAAATACATTCCGATGATACATCCGTACAAATGGAATGTTATAAAAGCAACAATTAAATTAGAAGTTAATGTATGATTTTCATATTATAAGATTATACACAATTATACTACATTAACTAATTTTCAATTACTACTTTATTATATATTCAATCATGATACTTAAAAAAGGAAGGAATAATTTAGTTGCCAATAGTTAGTAGTAATATCATATATGCAATTTCATAATATACAGGCATCACTCTTGTTTTATACATATACATCTATCTATCTATCTATCTATCTATCTATCTATCTATCTATCTATCTACCAATCTACACATTTATTTGTTTATACACTTGTCACTCCTGGGGCTCAGTGGTAGAGTGCTCCCTAGTACATACAAAGCCCTGGTTTCTATTCCTCACTACCACATGCACAGAAAAATTCAGAAGTCGTGCTGTCGCTCAAGCAGTTGAGCACTAGCTTTGAGCATAAAAGCTTAGGGACTGTGTCTAGACACTTACTCAAGACCCAAGACTGGCACCAAAGAAAAGAATGTTCTGAGCACAATGATATAAGGATAGGACTGCAAATACCTCACCACAGAGCAAGCTGGCAGTCTGGTGTTGAGAGCTGCCATCTAACCTGACTTAGCCAGAGATAAACCACTGCAACCCAGCTCCATGGAACCAGATGCTACTGGCTCATTCACTCCTGTCATCTAAGATACCCGGGGTCTGAGATCTGACACTGGTGGGTTTAAAACCCAGCCCTGGCAGGAAGTCTGAGAAACTCTGAGCTGTGGCTCAAAGTGTTAGAGCTCTAGCCTTGAGCTAAAGATCTTAGGACAGTAGCCCCAACTTTGAGTGCAATCCCCATGGCTAACTCCCCCACACACAAAAATCCCCACCACTTTAAACCATTAGATGTGAACTTTGTGCAGTTTGTGACATGTTTCTGAAAGAATGGTGATACTGATGAAAACACCCTAATTCTAATGACAGCTTATGGGATACAGCTATGTGATGAGACCTTCATGATGTGTTTTGTGCTGAGTCCTTCATGGGGTGCATTCTTTCATCTGGTCCTTGTAAGAGCTCCACAAGTAAGATGATTGTGCACATGAGAAAGTTGAGGCTCAAATATGTCCCCATGTCAGGGCCAAAATTATGTATGTATTGAACTCTAATGAGTTTTCTCCTGGATTATTTTTCTCGGTTGTGAATGTTGAACTCAGGGTCTAGGCACTGACCCTTCCCTATTGGGCTCATGGCTAGTGCCCTATCATGTAGAGCCAAGGACCCTAGGTATCTGTAGCTGGGGTCTGTCATCCTGCCTACTCAGGAAGCTGAGATCTGAGGATCTGGGTTCAAAACTATCCTGGACACAAAAGGTCCCATGAGACTATTATCTCCTACTCACCACTTAGCAACTTGAAGTGGAAGCCAGCACTGCTGACTCGTGCCTGTCATCCTAGCTACTCAGGAGGCAGAGAGCTGAGGAACACATTCCAAACCAGCCTGGGCAGGAAATTCCTTGAGATGGTTATCTCCAGTGAACCACCAGAAAGCCTGAAGGAGTGCTGTAGCTCAAGTGGTAGAGCTTGAGCTGAAGAGCTCAGAGACATCACCCAGGCCTGCCATGGGAGGTGGCACAAATGAAAGCTTCCTGTCAAAACACAGCACTGGGGAGAGAAAGACCTTGGGGTACAAAGAGACCTTTTTCTCCTGGACTTCAGAGCCCACCCACATTCATCCTCACCAATTGCCCCCAGATGAATTGTTACAAAGCTGTACAGGAGTGAGGCTTTTTGTCTGCCTGTTCCAACAATGAGGCAGACTTCCTCCAGCAGCCTGGGGTGCACAGAAACATTCAGGCTACACTGGGAACAGTGAGGGGAGCCCCGGCACATGCACTGTTTTGAAAGCTCTCTCTGTGCTATGAAATCATTCTATTCAAAGCAAATTTCCTAGCTGGGTGCTTTTCTTCATAGAGAATCTGGATGTTCACCAATAGAAATACATGCATTCATACACAGACACATGGAGTTACTGGCTCTTTTTTTGTGTTGCAGGTCTTGAGGCTTGAACTGTGAACCTAGACATTTTCCCTGAGCTCTTTTTGCTCAAGGAAGCATTTTATTGTGCCTTAAACCATGATTACTCTAGGCTGGGGTGCAGCTTTTACACCCACAGATGATCCAGGGATCCTAGGACCCAAGTTCAACTCCCAGCACTGGTAAAAAAAAATCAAACCAACACAAATTTAGGAGGAAAAAACCAGGAGGTTTTACATAACTGTTTTACCTTGTTTCCTTTGCACTGTGACCATCCTGGATCTCAATGACTTGGCTTGAAAATTGAACGTGACCTTGCATGGCTGAAGGCTGGTGGGCTGTTAGTGAAGCTCAACTCACACACCTAGGCCCTGAGTTGGATTCTGGGACTTGCACCTACACACTGCTGAAGATCCTAGGAAAATTGTTCCATGTATAGGAACACTAATAGGATGTTTGAAATGTACTAATTGAATTACTGATTAGCTAGTCATTCTATAAGTTTGTATGCAATAAATACAGGTCATTGATTAATTTAATATTTATTAAGTCTTGTACTGTGATTAATTAATGGAGGCATAATTTTAGACCAAATAATTGGTAGTAGTAGAATATATAAAAGTAAAATATAGACATCACTTTATATAGAGTTATACACTAGAATCTACATAAATGTCTATCTGTCTCTGCATACATTTATGGATGCATATACATACGTAAATACACACATACACTGAAATCTACACATCTATGTGTTTATATAGTGGCCACTCCTAGGGCTTGATCTCAGGTCCTCAATGTTGCCCGATAACTTCACTTGCATCAGACTGGTGTGCTAATATTGACCCATTCATAAAGTGGGCCTTCTAGGCCCAGAGTTCAAACCACAGAACTGCCAAAAACTTAATCCTGATGGAAGAAGCCAATTGTCCCACTTGTTTTCCTAATTGGTGAAAATCCGGGGTCTCAGGAATGATGTCTAATACACAGGCAAATTTATGTCCGATGTAATAGGATGTAAAAAATATTATATGTGTAATCATACTCACTAAAATATATAATAAATAAAACAAAATAAAATGAATAACTACACTAACTGCAATATGCAGTAAACATGTGTATGTAAATATAAATCATGTATTTAAAATGTATACGAGTGCTAGGACTTGAATTCAGGCTCTGGAGACAGGCCTGATTTTCTTGTCTTCCAGCATGATGACCTCCCCCTTCCCCCACAATGCTGCAGATTTACCCAGACCCTGAGTTCAAATCCCAGGCCTGGCAGAAAAAAATGGCATGAATTCCAAGCCAAGGAGCCTCAAAAAATATTTTAGATATTTTTAATGTATGTATGTATGCATATATGTATGTATGTATGTATGTATGTATATATGTATGCATTTTTATTTTGTCAAGCACAGGGCTTGAACTCAGGTCGCAGCAACTCTGCCTCAGCTTCAATCACTCTAGGCTAGGGTGCAGCCACTGGACCCACAGCCAAACCTGGGTTCCTGGGCCCCAAAGGCTGACAGGAAAAAAATAAAACACTAGAAAAAAAAAACTCGGCAACTTGCATATGGCTGCAAGTTTTACATTTGTTTTCTTTGCAAGGTGACCTTCCTGGGTCTGAATGACACAGTTGAAAAGTGTTGGTAACCTAGCATTGCTGAAGGCTGGCGGGCTATCAGGGAAGCCATAGGCCAACATGGCAACATAGGCCCTGGGTGGGAAGCCCGGTCCTGACCCTTACCAATGGTGGGAGATCCTAAAAGTCTCGTTCCTATTCATAGGAATACTGATGGAAGGTTATGAATGTCAAGGTTAGAGTGATTTTAGGAGGCCAATGGAGTTTAATGAATATTTTTGGCACACTAAAAGAATACTATTAATTACATGGATGCAATTATTTTGGGACAGTGGTTGATTTAATTAATAATTCAATAAGGATGAAAACAATATTAATTACATGGAGGCATAATAAGTACCCAAGAATTGGTAGGAATGTAGCATATATAACTGAATATTGTATAGACATCTCTGGCACTCTATAAAGATCTATATTTATTTGTGCACTACCATCTACATGTTAATCTGTTCTTATTTTTCAAACCCTGGGGCTCGATCTCAGGTGATGGAAACTACTTGTGGGCTCAATATGCACCAGGCTGGCATGCTGACACTCACCCATTCATGAATTGGGCCTTGTAGGCTGTGAGTTCAGATGCCAGCACTCACAAAAATTGAATCGTGGAGTAAGAAGCCCATGGTGACACATGTTTTCCTTTTCTGTGAAAGTCCTGGATGTCAGATGTGAAGTTTCATACATAGGCAAATCTATATCCTCTGTAATAAATGTAATAAATATTCCATGTGTAATAACAGTCAATAAAATAAATGGCAAATAGATGAATGAAACAAAAAATTTAATGAATAGCTACACTAAGCACAATATTGAGTCAACAGATGGGGCTCTATTTCAGGGCCTGGAAACTGGCTAGGAGCTGAATTGGCTGCTGTGCTTACTATCACCCATTCATGAACTTCTAGGCCCTGAATTTAGATCCCAGCACTGCCAAAAGTATAATCTTGGAGTGAGAAGCTAAGCATGACATGTTTTCTTTTTCTTTGAAAGTGCTCAGTGTCAGGTAGGATGTATAATTTGGATGCAAATCTATATGCTATGTAATAGGATGTCATAAATGTAATAAATGTCATAAGTGGAATAATTGTCACTACAATAAATGATAAAGGGTTGAATTAGTGAATCATTCTAGATTAAATTAGATGCAACAATTATAGGAAGTGTATTAAGTTTTATTAATATTTTATTAAGCATTACCAGAATAAAAATTACATGGAGACATAATTAAATATCGAATAATAGGTAGTGACACATGATGCATAATTTAATTATATAAGACATCTGTCTCATTCTATAAAATATGTAAATATATATGTGTATATGTACATATATGATAAACAATAATGGGATATTGAGTAATTATTAATTAATGCTTTATTAATTGTTCAACTGGGACACATCATTAAATGGAGACATAATTTAATATCTAATAATTGGCAGTAATCCCTGCAACTACTGCTGCCTCCTTCTTGCCCTCATCGCTGGCCTGTCAGTGCCAAAAAAGGCCTCCAGGAGAACCCCTCCACCCCTGCACCAATGTGTCCTGTACTTCCAGTGACTCCTGGTGGTCAGTATGATCTACATGACCACAGAAGAGCATGAGGATATATGTTACACACAGACATGAAGAACTAGTATGATGGCTTGACCTTCATGGCCTCTGAAAATGGAGGTTTGACCTGCATAAGTTTTGCTTCACTATGAATTTTCTATTTTCACACTGAACACCATATACTTTCATTGTGATTCCTTTATTGGTTTTTGTCTTATTCTCTCAAAACAAGTCTATTATCATAGGCTGATACTATGTCTCTGGTGATGGCACCAGCAGATCCAAGTGGAAAGGGAAGTGGGACATAGAGTACCCATCCTTTCCAAAAGAGTCCACCACAGGTCAGAAGAACAAGTCTTAGGAGAGTGGGCACAGCTGATGCTTCCCTCTCTGAAGCATGGCTCAAGTTTGGAGAGGGATTTCAGGACATCTGAAATATTGAATTATTGAAATATTGAATTATCTCCAAGACCAAAGAAACAACCACATCTAGTAATTGAGCTCACAAGTATACCATGGAGATCCAGTGAAAATGATCAATCAGATGAAGATAGGACACTGTTTAAAATACAGAGAAACAATGGGATTGGCACTATTGGCAGGAACAATTTGTGTACAGAAAGAAGATAGGGCCAAGGGAGATGAACTGCAGTTGATTGACTAGAAAATGGACAGTGACAGAGAAGAAACCAGTAAAGGCAATGAATGTGAAGATGGAGAGGGTGCCATGGAAATTTCAGATGGTGCTTCTAGTGCAAGTAGTTATTCTTTGGCAAGTGATAGTAGGAAACCTGAGCTTCCTAAGGCAGGACCTGACTTTATTGCCTAGCTGGACTAAAAGTGAAGATCCTCCTGCCTCACATTCAGGAGTTCTAGGATTACAGTCATGCATTACCACATTCCTGTTTGAAACATTTAACTTTCATGTTAGATTATTTCTTTTTCACCTGTGGCCTTTATAAGCCTGACTTCGACATTTTTGGACCTTGGCGTGAACATTTGTCTGGATTATGAGGAAACAATAATTATTCCAACAGTTTCCCATATTGAAACACCCACTCCTTGGGTACTTGTCAACTCACTGTGTTCATCTGGCCTGTGTGGAGATTGTCCATTCTGCTCTGGTCCTTAAGAGGTCTGCAAGATTCTCAGCTGTGTACTAGAAGAACACAGAGATGGAGAGTTTTAGATAGCAATGAGAAAAAAGAAATTTACTTCACTGAAACTCTATTATTTGCCTTATTTTTGCCTGTCATATTTACCTTGCTCACAGTTTACATTCTTTTATGGTATAATGAAGTAATAACATTTATTTTCCTCAGCATTTAAGTTTAATTCTTTGTTTTCATTGAGACAAACTTCTAAGAAAGAACAACTAATCTCATGTTCATTTCCACAAATGGATGTTTTTATTTTCATATTCCCTTGTAAGACAATAGTTCTTGGTGTGGCAAGTCAGGAAATAGAAATAGATTAAAATTTTAAACATGATACATTTATTTGTGATGTCAGTAAGCTTTGGAATTTTAGTCACTAAAATGTGTGTGACTACTACGTTTACTCTTGCCCACTCTGGTGAGAGCATCCTTAATTACTAAGTTATTAACAAGTGAATGGATTGCCAGACAAACTTTGAGAGTTTTTGTTTTCTTGGCAGACCATTAAACATTTATTTAGAGGAAAAAATACCACACTATTTCTGCTCTTCATAGAGTCTACTATACTTCAGTTAATTCATCTGTAACTATTAGCATACAACTGAATGTATTTGCTTTTGGGTTTATTGGAACATTCTAGCAGCCACAAATAAGGGAAACCATGCAGCTTGTGTTCTCTGGGTCTGGATTACTTCCCATAATATAATTCTTTCCCAGTCTTTCCACATTATTACAAATGGTAGTCTATCATGCTCTCTGACAGATGAGTGGGATTTCTCTCTGTTTGTTTGTGTGTGTGTGTGTGTGTGTGTGTGTGTGTGTGTGTGTTCATACATACATTTATATATATGTATATATGTACATATACACACATATATGTATATATATTTATATCTATATATACATATATGTATATAAAATGTGGTATACATGTATGTAACCTCATACATACATACATATATATATGTATGTATGTAACCTCATACATACATATATATATATATATATATATATATATGTAACCTCATACATGTATACCACATTTTATTGATCCATTCACCATTTTAGGGTTTTCTGGGTACTGGAAAGTGAGAGACAGGAGCCTTATCCCTCTGTTTGTGGGAAGACATGAACTCTTGTAGCAACAGTCCTGAGCCTTGTTACCCTTTTTTATGGCCTGAAGTGGTAAAAGCTGATCGACAATTTGTTCACTTTTGCAATTCCTGGGGCCTGAACTCAGTGCCTGTGCACTGTCCCTAAGCATTTTTTGCTTAAATCTAGCATACTAACACTTGAGCCACTGCAACACTTCCAGCTTTTTCTGGATATGTGGTTACTGAAGAATCAAACTCAGGGCTTCATGCATGCTAGGCAAGCACTCTACCACTAGGCCACCTTCCCAACCCAATATTTTATTTTTTAAAAAACTAACATGTAAAAGAAACAACTACATGAGCAACTGTATTACAGGAGGCAAGCTCCATGACTAGAACCATGACTTCCCTGGCCAGAAACCTGGGAGACCAGGCCTTTGCCACAAGTCTCCTGTGAGGTCAGCTTCCAACCACTGAGCATCATTTCATTGGCCTGAAAGGAAGGAGAGTGTTGAGATGTGAAACATGATGCAAGCAGACAGAGGGAGCCTCATCCCCCAATGTCAACAATGAGGATGGTTACTCACAAACCCCAGATCCTGTGGCACATGTGCTAGTAGACACTAATTATGAATTGTGTAGAGTCATGATCCAATGGGCAGATGGGTTGAGCTATTATGAGAAAGACATAACCTCATTCAGAATCATATGGACTCCAAAAATGTGAACTAGAAAAGGTCTACTTTGTGTTTGAGGTTATTGTTTTAACTTCCTTTATCTGCACTCTGTCCTCTAAAGTCAGCTCCCATGTGTGAACTCTTCATATGCAAGAAAATGAGCCATAAATAAGGCCAAGTAATTGTTAATCTTATGGAAGTGAGCCAGGCATAGAATGGCTGTCTGGGGTTTCTTTTCCTCTCTGAGTTACAAAAAGTGATTTGTTCCTGAGACAGAGCCCATGTTCTAATGGCTGAGCTATTACTGCTGGATATCACATTTCACCATGTGGATATAACTATAAGAGACAAAGCAGCCAGGACTTTGATGTTCCCAAAATTATTGCCATGCTGAGTGAGTCTGACACATGACTTCGAATGACTGCATGAAGGAAGTGAACATTCTTTTGTTTTTACAACATGTAATAGTGTATAAATCGATACATGCTTATTCACTTTACACTGACTTTAATTTTGTCCCAGGTTTTCATTTTGGTTTCAGAGGAAAGTGTCTGGATTTACCATTCCAACAACAGGCTCCCAGATGCTCATGCAGGGTGAGGAGGGGAGAATGGGTCGAAATGATGACTTCCTTCTGTGTTTCCCTGGCAGTGCTGAAAACCAGACCCAGAGCTTCTGGGCTTCAGGTAAACAAGCAGTGGGTAGAGTCTCCCTTCTCAAGAGATGAAATCTTCATGAAAATTGCCCACAGGACACTACAGTTTCCACTGCTTTTTTACTTCCACGCAGTGCACATAGCACACGAACTAATGCTGGAGGGCACAGGTATGGCTGACTCACCACCCTTCAAGAGAGGCAAGAAGGATGAACACAGTGGCAGGGGACCTGTTCCTCAGCAGACAGCCTTGCAAGGTTCTGAACATCACCCTAAGTGAGGCTGGCATTTGAGCACAGTCTTGGACAGATCATAAGCATCTGAAGAGTGTGGAATGTTCTGCTAATACACAGGTTGACTAAGCAGCCTGTCCTTGGGGGAAAAGGATCTACTATAAGTAAACATTTATCAGAAATCTCACTAAACCTTGTTCTTTATATTAAGTCAGTTCTTCAAGGCAGACAAGTGAGAGTGGATAAAGGAGAAGGGCCCTAGGACCACTGAATTTTCCCATCTTAGAGCATCATTTTCTTTCTCAACATATAGTAGGGAAGCCACAGCCTAGTCCTGCTAGCCAATAGAAGTATATTCTCAATAGTATATGCCAATATGTTCAGGTCCAGATAACTCAGTGATAGTGGTTCCACTCTGTTCTCTCAGTAACTTCTCTTTTTTGAGATAGGGTCTAATCTAAGTAGGACTTTGGGCTAAGCTACCTTTGTATGCAGATCATAGGCATGTACCACCATGCCTAGTCTCATTACTTCTTTTTGTTTTCTGCCCTTTGAAAGTCAGCCAATAGCTCTAACATCGTTCTCTTCCATTACATTCTATTCATGCCCTTATCTGGTTGTCTCCATCTGGTCTAACTGGAGCCATCTGTCTCTAGCCAGCACACTGTCATGGTGGTCCATCTTCCCAGCTAGCTCCATACACATCTGTTTGTTACTAGGGAGTCTTTCCTGACTTGTGCTTTTCACTTTTCCAAATGACTGGATGTGCAAGACAATAAAAGGAGTTCCTGAATTTTGCCAAGAGTGTGAATGACATGACTGATTCAAGGCTGTTAACCATTTTCTTTTCTTTTCTTTTCTTTCTTTCTTTTTTTTTTTGGTCCGGTTGTAGGGCCTGAACTCTGGGCCTGGGCGCTGTCCCTCAGCTCTTCAGCTCAAGGCTAGTGCTCTACCATTTGAGCCACAGCGCCACTTCTGGCTTTTTTTCTTTTTGCTTATGTGGTGCTGGGGAATCGAACCCAGGGCCTCATGCATGCAAGGCAAGCACTCTACCACTGAACCACCTTCCCAGCCCCCTGTTAACCATTTTCCAGTTAAACACACAAGCAGTGGGCCAGGATTGGTGGCTCATACCTGTGATCTTAGCTAATAGGTAGGCTTAAATCTGGAGGATGGTGGCTCTGAGACCAGTCTAAGCAGAAAAGTCTTGAGATCCCACCTTCAAAATAATCGCAAAAGAAGGGCTGGAAGTATGGCTTACGGTGAGCATACAATATGAGCAAGAGCTGTCATAGTATAGGTCACCTTGTGCTGCTTGTAGCACAGGTCCTTTAGTCCCAGGTCTGTACTAATAACATCTCTTCAATTCCAACTTTGTGTATGTGTGTGTATGTGTACAACTTCACGTACTCATGCACTTGTTGTGTACACTGATAATATTAAGTTGCACGTGCTTATGTTGCAGAGACTTCAAACTAATTTTTATCTTTCCAAACACAATGAACCATCAAGAATTCTACCACTGTCAACATTCATTACAAAGATTCCACTTCCAAAATGCCATTTGGTTAGATGGTGTTTACCTATCCATATTTACTTAGTCTTTCCTCTAGTTGACCCTCATCCTCCCATACCATTGCACCTCCACACATTCCCCCAGATTATTGTTTACAATGATCTTAACATTTTCCTGGAAATAAGGATTCTTTAGTGGTAGAATTAGCATTTAATTGCTAGCAAGTCAGCTTCTTCAGTAATAACTCACAATGAGCTTAAAGATCTACCCTTAATCAGGTAGGGATAGGTGGACACAGCATAGTAAAATGGACAAAAAAGCATTTCAATGCCAGGTGGACCACTATGGGACCTGATGCGATACCATCATGTGCTAAACATGGACATCCCAGGTGAGGGCAGAATACTCTCTTGTACGTGTGGGACTCCTGGATATCAGGAAAGTAGGAGGCTGAGACCTGAGTCCAACCCTTACTCTTCTCAAATTGCTGGCAAAGTTTCAGAAAAACTCAGTATTCTGCCCAAGGAAGGTATGCTAGGCTACAGGTGAAGAAAGACAGGAGCCTAAAACGTGGCATGCAATTTCTGAGAAGACACCTTCATACTTACTAAGAACTTATGAGCTTATAGAAATTGATTTGTTGTGGTCAGACAGTGTGGGTATGCAAGCCAAGGAGGGGACTGGCCATTTCCTTACAGTATCATCCTATAGTGACAAGAAGAGGAAAATAACCCCAAATGGGACTGCACTGGTCATCTACTTGATGTCAAAGTATTGGGGCTGAACAGTACTGAGTGTTAACCTGGACTGCTGGTCAGAGAGCTGGAAAAGTAGGGAATAGGATGTGAATTGAATGATAAATAGAGGGATGGGTTGATGGAAAGAATTGTCAACTGCAACATCACATTCAGATCTACCAGAGATCTCTCATAAAGGGCCAGTACAGTCAACCATATGAACCCATTAGCACTGGTCATTCTTGTTTGCTAGCAATCACTTTCTGACTTATCAGACATACACACACACCCCAAATGGCCATGGTTTGGTGGACACAGAGGGCTAGAATATAAATGTCAGTAAATGCCTGACATGTTAGCAGAGAGTATCAAAGTTTAGCCACCCTGCATTTTTCATTCACAAGATTCTCAGCCTGTTAGGTCCTTGTGGCAAACTCAGTGCTCCAATGGGAAGAGATGCTGCCTCCAGGCCTCCCTTTCTTATCCTCCAGGTCTCAGAAGTCCCCAAAAGGCTGGTCTGGAGGTGTGGGGGAATAATGCAGGCAAAGCCCAAATGTTGGAGACTCCAATTCATAGCAATGATAGGGTGCTGCAGAGCTCTGGATTGTGTTGTGCCTCCAAGGGAAGGAGGCACTGTTGGCACATGAGTGCATCAGGGCTTCCTGATCCTCCCTGCCCAACAGCAGCTGTTCTGGATTGAGCAGCACACTGGGATGGGGTATGAGGCACCCTGGGGACAAGTACCCACCAGTAGAGGGATGGATAGGGCAGGTAAATCTACAGAGAACAGTGCCAGTACTGGGCAGCTGTGCTCTTTTATCAACTTCTCCACATTTCAGTTTTCAAAAACAACTTAGACTTTAGAGTAAGTTTCAACCTATGGAAAATTTACACAAGTGTGTTTCCCTCACTGCCCTAGCTCTCCCTTGATTCACATGTCATAAAACATGTTAATCAAAGTCAGAACATTTCCACTGAAGCCATAGTAGTCATTAAACACAAACCCCGTACCAACCTCAACATTGCCTCCTTCTGCCCTTCTCTCACTCAGGAGTCCATCTGGTCCTGCAGATCGTTGCTCTCCTCTCCTTTGAGGGGCCAAAGTTCCAACTAAACCTCCATCCTTGGCCATTGTGAGGGGTTCTGCTCAGCATTTGCTGTCTTGGTAAGCATAGATTGAGGGATGTCGATGGACTGTTCCTCTTTGGCAGGAGCCTACAGAGCAACAGATGCTGCAGCCATCTCAGTGAATCACACTGGGGCACCGAGGTCACCATGCTTAACCTTGTTCATGGTACTCGTGTTAGAACTCAGAGTATTGTACTTGCTAGGTAGGTGAGCTATATTCCTATTTTGTGCTGGTCATTTTTTAGTTATGGTCTTGCTTCCTATCCAGGTACATGCCTGGGCCTGGACTCACCTATTTTAAGCTTCCTGTTGTAGTGAAGTTGATATTAATTGATAGCTTAAGAGGAGATGTCACCCAGTTTTTGGCTTGGGCTGGTCCTGAATAATGATCATCCAAATCTCAGCATCTTAAATAGTTAGGATTACACATGTGACTCCCAGCTCCAATGTGCCTTCCTTCTCAACCCTACCAACTCAGCAGTGACTGACAGCTTCCTCTCCTCAGTTACTCTTACCCTCTGGAATTTCAGAGAGGAGACACACATTTTCTTCTTCATTGTACTCTAATTGCTCCCAAGATTGCCTGAAATTGTACTATCTCCCCTCATTGTAGGCTCCCCAAGGAAGTGATACCCTTGGATACTGGATATTTCTACATGAGGAAGTAAACTTAGCTGTGAACCCCAAAGGGAGATCCTGTT